>NC_133328.1:400786053-400878553 GCF_042186555.1 Aquarana catesbeiana | reverse complement strand
TCCGCCAAATTAATGGCTGTTTGAAACAGGCGGAACCGGCTGGCCAGAATTCCAAACGCATTCTCAACCACTCTTCTAGCTCTGGCCAGCCGGTAATTAAAAACCCTCCTCTCCGGGGTGAGGGTTCTTTGGGGGAATGGCCTCATGAGGTGCTTGCTGAGAGCGAAGGCTTCATCGGCAATGAAGACAAAGGGGAGTCCTTCCACGTTATCCTCATCAGGTGGCAATCCCAGGCCACCACTCTGGAGACGCTGGCAGAACTCCGTCTGGGCAAATACTCCTCCATCCGACATCCGGCCATTCTTCCCCACGTCCACATATAAAAAATCATAGTGTGCCGACACCACCGCCATTAAAACAATACTGTGGAACCCCTTATAATTAAAATAATATGACCCCGAATGGGGTGGTGGCACAATGTGGACATGTTTCCCATCTATAGCCCCTCCACAATTGGGAAAGTCCCAACGGCTGGCAAAATGGGATGCCACAGTCTGCCATTCCTGTGGCGTTGAAGGAAACTGGGAAATCAAACAAGAAAACCAAAATCAATTAATTTGGAAGCTAACATTGCAAGAAAATTAGACAATTAAAAACATTATTCCCCAGCATCAGTATAACATTCAATAATTTAATTGTTCTGGAATAACTAATATGGAAAGGCACACTTATCAGATTGCTCACCCCCTCTGATGGAACATTGATTACATTTTAGGGGGTTGTGAAATCCCTAAAAAAAATTACTTTTAGGACACGCAGGAATTTAGGGACTAAAAAGGCTACAAGACTGCAGTTGTCGCACTCTGCAGGTGCAGTTGCTAACCAGCTTACAGTAAATGAGGTAATGTAAAAAGGCATTCATGTTGCAAGGAGTACACAATCACATGCAAGGGCAATTAATGAAAACACTTTGAGGCTTGCATATGATTTGATGATGGAAATCAGCAGAGCTTCTGCTCATTTACTAAAGCACTGGAACAAATGCACTTGTAGAGTGCACATGCATTTTGCAAAGTGCAACATATATTTGCTTTAGACAAATCAACACCACAGAACATTCCAGCACATTTTAACGAGGGTGGGGGTGGGGGGGTTGTGAAATCTAGATAATTGCTCATTAGCAGCACACTATTTGGAGTGAGTTTAGGTGGGGGGGTTGTGAAATCTAGATAATTGCTCATTAGCAGCACACTATTTGGAGTGAGTTTAGGTGGGGGGGGGGGGGGGGGTTGTGAAATCTAGATAATTGCTCATTAGCAGCACACTAAATACACTCAAACAAAATACATTCCAAATGAGTAGACTAGGTGGATATGTTCCCATCACTTCATGCTGGGAAGGTTATTGAAGGAAAATATACATGCATGACAAAAAATAACAGTAAAAAATTCCAGCATGTGTGAGGATAAAAAGGGGACATTCACACTATATTGCAATGATGGTAAGTAGTGTTTGAAGCAAGAAATACATCACATTATCAAAGATTACATAAAAGAACATGTGATGCTAATAAAAGAAAAATATCTTACCTTAATATAGTCCTTCTGCAGGACCTGTATGATGGCAGAACAGGTCTCTGGGATAATGATCCCCAGAGCCTGGGGGGAGATGCCTGTCGAGAACTTAAGGTCCTGCAGGCTTCTCCCTGTGGCCAAATACCGCAAGGTAGCGACCAGCCTCTGCTCCGGAGTGATGGCTTGCCTCATGCAGGTATCCTGCCTGCTGATATAGGGGGTCAGCAAAGCCAACAAACGGTCAAAAACGGGGTCCGTCATCCGGAGAAAGTTCCTGAAATCCTCAGGATTATTCTCACGGATCTCACGGAGCAAAGGCATGTGACAGAACTGGTCACGCTGAAGCAACCAATTCTTGGTCCATGAACTCCTCCTCGCCCTGTTCATGGACTGGTCTTGGGCTGAAGAATAAACTACAGCACCAAGCACATACAATGCACGAGCTCTACGACGAGTACGTACAGGTAACATGGCTTCAAAACGGTCGGCTGGTCAGAACGCACTAAACAGAACGCACTGAAGAACAGCAAGGCCTGTGAAGAACGACCTGAAAATCAGGAACGAGCGGCCAATAAAACAAAGATTTCTCAATGCCAACTGACCAAACGCACTGAAAAGCAGATACAAACCTCACAAGCACAGACTGAACAACAGTTAAAACGAACTGAAAAATACGAGTCTCACAAGCGCGAATCGTCTCTCACCAAACTTCTACTAACACGAGATAAACACGAGATTAGCAGAAGGAGCCCAA
Organism: Aquarana catesbeiana; assembly: GCF_042186555.1. Taxonomy (NCBI): domain Eukaryota; kingdom Metazoa; phylum Chordata; class Amphibia; order Anura; family Ranidae; genus Aquarana; species Aquarana catesbeiana. The sequence continues at coordinate 400,876,285 of NC_133328.1, read as the reverse complement.
AGGGTGTCGTACGGGCTATTGAACTTCCGTTTTATAGTCTCGTCGGACTTGGTGTACGTCACCGCGTACTAGGCTGTCGTACTTTTGTGTGGTCGTGTGTGTGCAAGTCCGTTCGTAAGAAAGTCTGCCGCAAGTCCGCCGAAGGTACGTCGGAAGTCTGTCGGACAGGCTGTCGGACTTTTGTAGACGAAAAGTCCGACCGTGTGTACGCGGCATAAATCAATCACTTCTGTCTGCAGCACTAGCTAGAGGTTCAGATAGGGAAACAAGTCAAATCTGGCCATTTAGTTCACCCATTCAGCGAACCTTGAACAGTTAAAGTTGGGTTGAACTCTTCACCAACCAGAACCTGAAGCTCATCCCTAGTGCTAATCCTTTTTGCTATGATAATAAATACAAGATTTTACAACTATATAAACATATCAGTTAACTTGGGCTTTTGCAGTAGGGCAATGGAAAATGAAGATTTGCAATGTACAGTAACCACAGCTGCCGTATTGAAATATTTTTTTTTTTTAATTTACTGATCTGATTACATTAAACTGAATTCTAATTGTCTGAGCTGTTTTTTCAACAACATTTAACTCTTTTCTTAGCCTTACTGAAAAATTCACATTTACTCATTATAATTTATTACTGGATTTAAGGTAATATCTATTGCAGACCATTTTTGACCTTTTATTAGTTATTTATTTATGTATTTCAAGTACTTGTATAGCGCCATCAATTTATGCAACACTTTACATATATATTGTAATTTTTTTATCTTTTTTATTCATATATTTTGTTTTACCTTGAAAACGTGAAAATTTAAATAATATAAAAAAAAGCAGTACACAATGAATTAAAATGTGTTTTCCCCCTCTAGAGTTCTATAAGCGGATTGCGGCTTCACACAAAGGCAGTAATTGCATCAAGAGATTTGGAAAAATTAATTGGTACTGTGACTTAAGAAGCAAATACAGAATGTCACAGAGAGCCATTATAAATTGTGATCAGAAGCTGGAACTTTAAGACCGCTAGCTCAGGTTTATTGGCAGCATTTAAAGTACAGTATGGTAAGTGGAAAGGCACAACTGCATTCAGCAACAATGGGGTAATTACCTAGCTTCCGGCGCCATAATAATGACCCCAGAAACGTTCACAAATAGTTTGTGCTACATTAACAAAGCAGATAAACCTATTTCAAGTCTATCTGCTCCACCACCACTAGTTTTTATATCAGAGAAAAAAAACTGGCACTTAATTAATGAATGGGTTGCGACAGGTTTCCGTTTAGAAAACTGTTTCAAATTCCTGCCAGAAAAGACCTAGCTAATGGGATGTGATCTGTCTGCTGACAGCTCACATGTCTCTCTGTCTGTCTGATTACACTGCACGAGCAGAGCCTGCAGGGTTAACTGTCTTTCTCCCCTTTCCTATTCTCAGCTGAGCAGGAGAAGGCAGGGAGAAGTAGGCAAAGTAAGCAGCTCCAGTTGAACTGCTATCTGGGCTGTGTCTGCTGCAGATACACCATGGAACACAGAGCAGGTCTTTTGTACCCATTTTGTCAATTAGCATCATGGTCTGCTCCATTTTCTTAGCTTCAAAGAGTGCCACATGCTTATTGCGATTTGTTAATTCCTTCCAAAATGTGCAATGTGCCAACCAGCAATATAAAGATTGACTACATTCCGATAAAAGTGATTCCTTTATTAATAGTAAACCCATTAAGACCAGTACAACAAGAGAAATGTGACTTCTGATGAGTTTTACGCATTCTTAATTATACAATATTCATTGCAACACAAAGTTTGTATTTATATACATTTGACTCTCCTTCCTTCTTAAATAATATTAATTGGAGCTGAGAGAATTGATAAGTAGGGATGGGCTTTATGTTTGGGTCGAACATGAGTTTGAGTCGAACATTGGCTGTTCGCCCGTTCGCCGAATAGCGAACAATTTGGTGTATTCACGGCAAATTCGAAAACCGCGGAACACTCTTTAAAAGTCTATGGGAGAAATCAAAAGTGCTAATTTTAAAGGTTAATATGCAAGTTATTATCATAAAAAGTGTTTGGGGACCTGGGTCCTGCCCCAGGGGACATGTATCAATGCAAAAAAAAGTTTTAAAAACTGCCGTTTTTTCGGGAGCAGTGTTTTTAATAATGCTTAAAGTGAAACAATAAAAGTGTAATATTCCTTTAAATTTTGTACCTGGGGGGTGTCTATAGTATGCCTGTAAAGTGGCGCATGCTTCCCGTGTTTAGAACAGTCTGACAGCAAAATGACATTTCTAAAGGAAAAAAAGTCATTTAAAACTACTCGCGGCTATAATGAATTGTCGGTCCCGGGAATACACATTAAAGCCGACCCAAGATTTAAAAAAAAAAGTGCATGGGGGTCCCCCCTAATTCCATACCAGGCCCTTCAGGTCTGGTATGGATATTAAGGGGAACCCCGTGCCAAAAATTTTTTTTAAATGGCGTGGGGGTCCCCCTCAAAATCCATAGCAGACCCTTCAGGTCTGCTATGGATTTTGTGGGGGACCCCGTGCCAAAATTTTTTAAAAAGTGGCGTGGGGTCCCCCCAAAAATCCATACCAGACCCTTATCCAAGCACACAAGCTGGCAGGCTGCAGGAAAAGAGGGGGGGAAGAGGGGGGAACTGTACCAGGCCACATGCCCTCAACATTGGTAGCCCCCAAAGCACCTTGTCCCGATGATGATGACACTCTTTTTGTGAAATGGTAGGGGTACATTTGTAACCCATTACCAATTCACACGGGGGGCTGAGATCTGGGGGTCCCCTTGTTAAAGGGGGCTTCCAGATTCCGATAAGCCCCCCACCCTCAGACCCCCACAACCACCGAGTGTTGTGGGGATGAGGCCCTTCTCCCCATCAACATGGGGACAAGGTGCTTTGGGGGCTACCCAAAGCACCCTCCCAATGTTGAGGGCATGTGGCCTGGTACGGTTCAGTAGGGGGGGCACTCTCTTGTCCCCCTCTCTTTTCCTGCAGCCTGCCAGGTTGCATGCTCAGATAAGGGTCTGGTATGGATTTTTGGGGGGACCCCACAACATTTTTTTTTTCATTTTGGCACGGGGTTCCCCTTAAAATCCATACCAGACCTGAACTGCACTGCAGGGAGAGCTGCAATGGATTCTGGGACATGCAGTTCCCACACAAAACAGCCCCATAGACTGGTATACAGGGAGATACATAAAACAGTTTTTATGTACATTTTGTTTTAATATATGCATTGGTCTTTTTAGACTGGTAGAATGTTACAGCCTTTGCTGATTGCTTGCGCTGTGAAGTGCACCCGGAAGTTTTTGAAGCGTCCTGGGTGACTCACCTGCGTACAGCGATCCATAGCGAGGCGTGGTTTTGTTTTAGGATTATTTAAGGAGGTGACGCAGTGCGCCGCCTGTGCCCCTGGAAGACGTGATGATGTCACGAAACGCGTAGGGCGGAGCCAGACGACGCGCTGACGTCACCCCCAAATAGTGTTGTATTCCAGCAGGACGGGTTTGTCCGGGTTCCTGTGGCCAAGGAACCGGACTTTAGGCTTTTACATTCACTACGTTTTGTAAGTGTTCACTTTGTTATTTTAAATTCTTAATAAATCTTGGTGGTTTTACACTATGTGAGCCCCTTTTTGTATTTTATGGTGCATCCCTGCCATTGGTTTCGCTGGTGTGGCTGACGGTGAGATGACCCCTGGTGGATATCGATAGAAGCTCCCAATCTCTGTGTTTTAAGATTGCCTGCTTGCTGTGACCCTCTGTAGTGGGGGGTCGTGGCCATCTGGTAAGGAGCAACCCCCTCTATCCCTGGTGGTGGACTCTCCTTTGCTGTCACTGATTGAATCACCATTTGGATTTTTTGTACCTTTTTGGGCGAATTGAACTTTTTAATCATATTTTTCACTTATTGGATATTAAGGTGGATTATTATCAATTGTTATCCACATACATTTTTATTTCTTATTTACACTCAATATCATAAACAAAAAAATTTTTTTCACTGAGGACTTTTATGGTAATTTGCACATGTATTAGCGCAATTCTTTTTATTTTTCATATTTACTCCACAATTGATGTTTATTGTTGGGATTGCAGCTTTTCAACGATTTATTGTTTACTTTGGTTTATAGCGCGGTTTTTTCTTCTTTTTTTTTTACTACATTCCACTTTGCCTATCAGGATACTGCTAGCATCCTACATCTCATTTTTGCCTACCAGGATACTTTCAAGTACCTCTTTGTTTATTCTGCTCAACAGGACACCAAGTGCACCAATGCCAGGCTAGCTGAAGATCCTGGATATATCCATTGTGAGGAACCTTTCTGTTACTCCTTCAGTATCATTAATTTTGTGGTTAGAGTGACTACCTTTAAAGGGGAACTCTCATGTTAATTAATAAAGTGATCAATTGCATTTGTGATCTATTGCCTCACATTTAACTGCTTGGGTCTGTGATTTCAAGATTTGAGGGAAACAGACTGACCGTTGTTAAGTCAGATCATTTCCCCTTTATGCCTGAGTGCAAAGGCCACTCTAGACCTATTTAAGTTGTTTGTGTTAATTTGAAGTCTGCATTTTGGGTTTGTGTCAGGGCTGGGCTCAGCCCTTCCTTCTCTGAGCTGGCCGCTCAGCTGTTGGCTAATTGCCAGCTCCCATCTCTCTCCACAGTTACCCAGCTGTTGATGATCCTGCTCGTCAGTCCTACTTAAGCCATCCAGTCCAGAGGAGCTCTGCCTTCGCCTTGGTCACATCACAAGAAACTATCTCCTGAGTTCCTGTTTAAAGACTGGCTTTGCTGACATCCCTTGTGGCTCCAGATCCTGCTTGCTGTTCCACTACTTTGATCCCTGACTTCTGCTTGGCTGACTGTCCATTCCGGTTACTGAACTTTGGCTATGTTTTGACTAAGTTTGTTCTTTTTAATTTTATTATTAAACAAGTGTGATTTAACTGTACTTCTGCCTCAGTCTGATTTAATGGTTTCTGACAGTAGGCGAAGGCCATGAATTCACAAGATACAGTCAATCCAATTGTTGGTAATATTTTTTCCAGATTGGATGAGCAAGATCACCGCATGGATCAGTTTGCCATAGCGTTACAAACGCTCCTGAGTCGCACGACTCCCCTGGAATCTCCCACTGTGGCTGCTCCAGTACAACCTGAGTTGCAGGCTGTCCCTGCTGCTGCGCCAGTCTCTGTGCGCATTTCCTCTATAAGAGGTATGTCTGGTTCCGCTCTGCTTCCTCAGTAATTTGGGGGCAATCCAGTTCAATGCAGAGTGTTTCTCAACCAGGTTGAGATATACTTTGAGATGCTGCCCCAGGCATTTCCCATGGACAGAAGCAAAGTAGGTTTCATGATATCTTTGCTTTCTGAGAGTTTGCCTGGGCAAACCCTCTATGGGAGACACAAAAACCTGTTGTCTTGAGTTACCCTGAGTTTGCGGCCTCCTTTAAAAGGGTATTTGACGTTCCTGCACACTCCGCTTCTGCTGCCAAGTGCCTCATGTCCATCAAACAGAATATGAGAACTGTTGCCGTACTCTGGCAGCAGAGGTTGCTTGAAACAATGAGGCCCTTGTGGCTGCTTTTTCTCATGGTCTCTCAGATTCCATCAAGGATGAGATAGCAGCCTGAGATATACCCACTGAGCTGGAGAAGTTGATCACATTTACCATCCTCATTGACTCGAGACTCAGAGAAAGGAGCTCTTGCGGAAGCCTCCTGTACGTTTGCCTCCGAGCTTTGCAGTCCCACCCGTGCCTCCCTCACCTCCCATGCCTCCTGGTTCCGAGTCGGTCAGTGAAGATGAACCCATGCACTTGGGCTTCATGCATCTCTCTGCGGATGAGAGAACCTTTAGAAGGGGGGGGAGATTGTGCCTTTATTGTGGCCAGGCAGGTCACTTTTTGAAGTCTTGTCCTACCCGTCCAGGGAATGCCCGAACCTTGAGGTCCTGTCACGGACAGACCTTAGATGGCCTTGTTTTGTCCCCAGTTATCCAGAAGGATAAGCCCCTGGTTTCAGTCACCTTTTCTTTTGCTGAGTCGTCCATCGAGATACAGGCTCTAATAGACTCTGGGGCTGCAGGCCTGTTCATTGACGCTGTCTTTGTATCGAAGCACTCAATTCCGCTGCAGCTGCGTGACATTCCACTTGCCATTGAGGTCCTTGATTGGAGACCTCTACAGCCTGCCCATGTGACTCATGAGACGGTTCCGTTGTACATGTCCGTAGGGGCTCTTCACCATGAAATAATTCAATTCCAAGTTATATCCTCATGTTTTCCAAGTCCCTGGAGAACCACCACACAGTTGTCTGGTATGTGCTTCAGAAACTAAGAGAGAGCAATCTCTATTGTAAACTGGAGAAATGTGAGTTCGTGAAATCGTGAACAGGTTAAATTCCTGGGCTATGTCATTTCCACTGCTGGATTTTCGATGGACCCAGAGAAACTTTCGGCAGTCCTACAGTGGCCCCGACCAGTGGGTTTACACCCTCTGCACCGTTTCCTGGGCTTTGCCAACTATTATCGGACGTTTATTCAGAACTTCTCGTCTCTGGTCAAGTCCCTGACTGATATGACCAGAAAGGACGGTAACCCACAGAGTTGGTCTCCGGAGTCCATTAAGGCCTTTGAGAGTCTCAAGGCTGCCTTTGTTTCCGCTCCTGTGTTGGCACATCATGATCCTACGTTACCATTTATTCTTGAGGTTGATGCTTCTGAGACTGGTGTTGGTGCCCTTCTGTCTCAACGTCCTACCTCTGAGATCGCTATGTATCCTTGTGACTACTTTTCCAAGAAATTGTCACCTGCAAAGTGCAATTACGAGATTGGTGACAGAGAACTGTTGGCGATCATTTTAGCCCTGAAAGAATGGAGATATCTCCTCGAAGGTACCACTGTGCCAGTTCTCATTCTTATGGCCCGTACACACGATCCGATTATCGTACGACGGATCATACGACTTTCCCCGCTTGCTTGTCGCATCGGGACCAGAATAGTAAAAAATACTCCCGAAAAAGCTTGTACGACGACAATTGACCGCCCCGCTTGCGTAGTATGGTGTAGCGTAGTGATGTAATGTACGTGTGACCCCTCTAGTCACGCCTGCAGCATAGATGACCGAGATTTCCGTCATTGCACACGAATGGCCGTTCTGACTCAAAGTTCATTCTGACTAGCATGCTTCTTCTTGTACGGTAGTTCTTTCGGACTAGCACGGTCGTTCGTCCACGATGGATCATTGCATGCAAAAAAACATCTAGCTGTTTCAATGATTGGGATAATGGCCATACAAAATGTCCTTAAACAGAATAAAAAAGCACATAGAAGGACATGGACAAAAGAGTGGCTGCTCAACCGAGAAAAGTACTCACACATGTCTTTGCTCAAGGATCTCCAGGAAAATAACCCAGAAGACTATAGAAACTACTTAAGAATGGATGATGAGTGCTTCCAAGAATTGTTAATGTCAGCAACACCGCATATACAGAAGCAGCACACTGTCATGCGAGAGGCTATAAGTGCCGAACAAAGGCTCATAGCCACCTTACGTTTTTTGGCAACTGGACGCAGTCTGCAGGACCTGAAATTCACCACGGGAATATCTCCACAGGCACTTGGCAAGATTATTCCGGAAACCTGTCAAGCTCTCATCCTGACACTCAAGGATCAATATATTAAGGTACTGTGGCTTGTAATATATATGTATGTTCAGAATATCAAATGTATATATCAAATGTCAAATAACATACCAAATTGGCGACAATTGCAAGCAAGGCCACAATCCTAATTGTTGCAATAACCATAATGTAGTGTTACACCAATTTCCAAAAAGTTAAAACTTTACTGGTTGTGACATCTTTGGGTTTGAGGAACATTAATAACTCTCTGTTCCACATATATGGTCATGTTTGGGTGCAATTAAAATAGCTATCTGGTCAGGAACCCAAACAGATGTTGCTCAATTTACCCCTAAAGTCAGAGTGACATGCGTTAAAAAAATGTACAAGTTCAGCTAACTAACTAACTAACAATCCTGCAGCATATGTAAACCGTTACTTATAAATACTTATAAATAATATATATATTGTTAGCATACAGAACCATAATTATTGAATCTTTATCTCTCCTTTTCCTCATAGTTTCCAAGCAATACAGCTGAATGGATGGAGGTGGGCCAAAAATTTCATGAACAATGGAATTGCCATAATTGTGGTGGCGCAATAGATGGTAAACACATCAGGATAGCACCAACCCCCAATTCTGGCTCTTTTTTTCATAATTATAAAGGTTTTTTTAGCATTATCCTTCTAGCCATTGTAAATGCCAACTATGAATTTTTATATGTGGACATTGGCAAAAACGGTCGTAATTCAGATGGTAGTGTGATAGAACACACTAAGTTCTACCAACTGCTTCAGAGTGGATCCCTGAATCTTCCAACCCCCAATGAAACTGTGGAAGGTCTGAACTTCGTGTTTGTTGCAGACGATGCGTTTGCATTGGGAGACGCCCTTCCCAATGAGGAACATGACCCCTGACCATAGGATCTTCAATTATCGCTTATCAAGGGCACGGAGAGTGGTGGAAAATGCATTTGGTATAATGGCCAACCGTTTTCGCATTTTCCAGACAACAATCAATCTGTCATTATTAAAAATCGACAATCTAGTGCTTTGTTGCTGTGTTTTACACAATTACTTGAGACATGCACAGGGCTATATTACAGCTATGTCGACGGAAAATCCTCCCACAGAGGAGCATCAACATCAGCCCAACCAATGCATGATAACAGCAATGCCACAATGAATCAATTGACACCACTGGCTCTTCCACATTCAAGGCTGCCAAGTCAAACTGCCCGTCAATGCCGACTGGTCTATCTCAATTATTTTGTTGGTCGGGGGCAGTGTCATGGCAGAATGACATGTAAGATCTTCTTAAACCCAAAACCTGTGTGATGTTGACAGTATATCTCTAATAATAATCTTTGTCATGTTTATGCTTGGCTATTTAATTTCTATAGTACAAGGTGTTAATACGTTAATCAAAAATTTTACTTCTTCAGTATATTTTTTAGGTAATATTGTATGAAGCTGTCAGCAAAGCTGCCACATATGTGCCCATTAATACTGCCTTATAGTGCCAGCTGTCAGTGCCCACACAGTGCCATGAAAGTGCCAGCAATCATTGCCACCTATCAATCACCACAAGTGGCACCTATGAATGCCCACCAGTGACACCTATGAATGCCCACCAGTGCCACCTAATAATGCCCACCAGTGCCACCTAATAATGCCCACCAGTGCCACCTAGCAGTGCTGCCTATCAATGCCCTTCAGTGCCCAGCAGTGCCACCTTTAGTGCCCATCAGTGCTGCTTTATCAGAGCCCATAAATGGTGCACATCAGTTCAGCATCATCAAGGTACAGCAATGATGATGGAAAATGATTGTTATGAAAAATTTCTTCCAAAAAATTAAAACTGTTTTCTATGTTTGATTCCAAAAAAGTGGTATTTAACCTTTAAAAAAATTAAAGAAATCAGAGAGGATCAAAAGCCACCAAAAGAAAGCTCTAATGTCTGGTAAATAATGTGAAAAATATAATTCAGGTACAGTGTTGTATGACCACGTTCTGGACAGGAATGTGTTATAGGTACCCACTAAGCAAGTGGTGAATTAATTAATAAGGAATAACACATATACCAAGATGCATTAAACAAAAAAAAACCTAGTAAAAACATTTTTTATTACTATCACACTATTATGGTTGTTCCAACCCACATCTCGTGCACATGACCTACGAAGAGACGTCGCCTACATAGTACGTGTGCACTGTAGTGATGTCATAAGAGACGGCCAGGCCGATTGATGCATGCGCAATGCACGAAAGACCGGCCGTGGAAGGAGCGTACCTGCAGGAAAGAACGCCGTTACGAAAGATAGGCTACACCGAACTGAGGTAAAATTTAATGTCAAATATTTTTTGCAAAAATTTTATTGTTAGATAAGGAAGATATTAATCTGAGCTCATTCATGTTATTATCAGGGAATCATGCCAGACAGATTTACATCACCAGATTTTCTACCCCAGTTCATTGATATGTACAGACAACTGCCATGCTTATGGAAAGTTACGCCAAAGGAATATTCTAACAGAGAAAAGAAGCATGAGGCCCTTACCAAACTACTTGAACTTTGTAAAGCGGTGTGCCTGAATCCAAGCATAGATTATGTTAGAAATAAAATATCAAATATACGAACTGTCTTTAAAAAAGAACTTAACAAGGTTCATGAATCCCAAAAGTCGGGTGCAGGAACAGATGACATCTATGTTCCACGTCTCTGGTATTATGAGAGTCTCCGCTTTCTCACAGACCAGGTGGATGCCAGAGCATCATTATGCAGCCTTCCAGGAACATCCACTGCATCACCAGAGCCACAGTCACTAGATGAGGATCAGGACAATATTGAGGATAGCTCCAGATCACAGGTTAGTGTATAATGTTCAATTTTACATATGTAAATAATGTTTGACTTGATTAAATGAAAGTAAACATAATATGCTAGTATGGACAACATACTAGCACATTATGTACCACTTACCTGCAAACAAAGCACAAGCTGGCCCCACTGTAGGTCACAATCATGCACCCACTTCTGGGAGATGGAGCTGAAGTGACGTCCCTTGTTTTCTTGTCCACACCCCTCCTTCATACCTTGTCAGTCTTATATGATTTGTCCATTTATTAAACTGAATAGCAGTGATGATCAAGGCAGAACATTTCATCCATTGATTATCTCTACATACAGAGAATCTGAGAGCTCAGAATGTCACTGGTGATCTTTATCTGATTTGACACTGCATGATTCACCATCTCAGCGTTGGTGAATTTAGGATGGAAGAGAGAATTCACAGGGAAGGATAAAGATATAAGACTTTCCCATTATTTGTATTTGCATTGAGAAATCATCACTGGTTCGTATATATGGACATCTGAAAGCTGAGTACATATACAGTAGGGAACTAGCAGTGAACTAAAAAGGCTCATCACATGCATGCTACTTTTAAAGGTAAGTATCCCTATAGTAAAAGTCAGCAACTGCAGTATATGTAGCTTCGGAATCTTTGTTTAGTTGGCGCAGGCACAACTGCACCATAATAGAGCAATCTGAATAAAACTTATAATGTCAATACTATTGATTTACCATTTATTTATTTTTTCAAATGCAGGATCAAGAAACCAATGAGGATTATAATATCCAGGCCTGTTAGTACAACCCTCAGTAGGAGCAAAAAAAGGAATATTGAGACTGCTACGTCTTCATTCCTGAACAAGGCTGCATCTGCACTGCAGAGCAAGGCTGATGAATCAGATGGTTTTGGAGTCCTGACTGCCAGCAAGCACAGGAGAATGACAGATCAACAGAAGGAGTTGGCAGAGATACTTGTGTTGCAAGTGCTTTCGAAGGGGCTCAGAGGAGAACTGACCACGAAGTCAAGGTTGACAGAGGAACAACAAGCAATACCTTACCAACCCATGCATTATTCCCAATCGCAGCCATCAAACCACCAGGCAGCACAGTGGCAATATTCACCTGTTCAAGGCAACAGTTCTCATTGGTCCCAAGATTATACAAACCTTTAATTTTTTTTGCTCAGTGATTGAGTTATATGCCCATTTATTTTATATTTTTTTTAGTTTTATATTAAATTGTTACTTGAGTAAATTGAGTAGATTGAGTAAATATATACATCTTATGCCTTTTGTATGTGTACGGTATGATGATTTATTAAACATTATGATTACTTAAAACGTTTAAAAAGTGATTGCAACACATAACTTTTTTTTTTTTTATAATAAAAACTATAGTGTAATCTTTGTTTGTCTCTATCTCCCCCCTCTCTCCTTCTCCCCAAAAACTTAAAGGACAATTGTTATGGGATTAAATACAATTTTTTTATTGGCATATGTCAAGGAAAAATCAAATAGGGAGTAGGGAAAGAGAGGTGTTTTGATTAGAGGAGGCATGATGAATGACATTTTTGGGTAATGACTAGATATAAAAGATTTTTTATCCATAATATTGTAGATTTGTAGAGGTAGTGAATGTATTATGGCAATACAGTGGAAGGCACACCATAGTATAGTATAGATTTCTTGAAAACTAGCATAACAATTATACACCTCACAAACTAGACTACTTGTTTGGTGTAGGGCAGTGATTGTGTACTTTGGCACCACACACGCTCAAGAACTATAATTCCTATAATACTCATGTATATTCAAGAGTATATGAGCATCATGAGAAATGTAGTTCAGGAACAATAAAATGTGCCAAGGCTCGCCATCACTGGTGTAGGTTTTGTGGAACCTTTGGTGCATTAATCAGTGCAGATTGACACAAACATATGCAAATTAACAATTATTAGAAGAGCCCTTTCACACCAAGCTGCCCCGAGCGTTTATGGTGAAATACCACTGTTTTTAGCAAGGCTTTCCTTTTACTCCCCTTTAACACTGGTGCGGTAATGGCGCTGACGGTATAGCGCCGCTATTTTTAAACACCGCTAGCAGATGGAAAAGGGGTAAAACCGCCCGAAATGCGCTGCTGAAGTACATTGTGGGGTGTATAGCCACACTGTACCATTGATTTTAATGGGCAGGAGCGGAGAAGGAGAGGTAAACAAACCGCTTCTTCACCGCCGCTGTACGGCTAGCAGGATTTTATTTGATGTCCTGCTAGAGCAATGCTCCAGAGTGAATGCTCTTGGGCTTTCACACTGGAGACAATGGATCAGCTGTTTGAGGGCGGACTATAGGTGCTATGTTTAACATTATAGCTCCTGCAATACGCCCTCAGTGTGAAAGGGGTCTGTGAAAAACATTTTTACGTTAAAATGCAGAACAAATTTTAATAGACATTGTTAACATTATAAAAAAAAACAAAAACTACAAAGTGCAAGAACAGGTTAAGACCTAGAACAGCTAGAATTTGTTCAGCAGATCTATGAACTCTTTCAATTTAAGCTGGAGTGCAGCAGCAGTTTGTTTAATTTTCTCAAGTTCAGCACAGCATTTCATTATATCCATTTTGGAATCCGAAATTGTGGTACTGTCCAGCACATGACCTGGAAGGAATAATAATTACTAAGGAAAAATTTATGAGAGATATACAATCAATTACGTAAATACATATTGACACTTACGTGTGCTGGACACAAGATTAATATTTTCCCCTTGAGGGATTCCTTGATTATTTTCATCATCTTCTAATGCGGTGATGTCGATCAATTCAAGATTAATGTTGCTTTCACTGGGGGAATGATCCCATACCTCCATTCCTGAATCTTGATTGTGAGACTGCATCTCTAGTCCTTCAAGTTGTTGGAAGGATTGATTTTCTGTAAATTGGAGACATGTAAAGAACATCATTGTAGTTTAACCTACAATCTATGTTTTCAAAAATATATATGCACATCATTAACTTATTTGTTTGGTTTGCCAACCTTTACTGTTTAAATATTGTGGAGGTGATAATTCAATTATGTCCTCTGCTTGCACTGTTTCCATAGATAGTTTGGATGATGAGCCTATGGAAAAGCAAACATGCCTCTCACCATCAACGAAAATGTATTTTAAACATAGTCAAATCTACACTGTCTTCAATTATATGTGTGCAACACAATAATATAAATGAAAATTTTTGAGAATGCATTCACTAAAATTTCAACGTACCCCACCACCCAACTGATACAAACACCCCAACATTTAAAATTAACATCGCATAACAGGTCGTGGCAGTACTGGGGATCCGTATGAGCAAGCTGGAGTCTGCCTGTTTTAACATAGTCTCTACAGCCACCAGATTATCTGTGGAATCATGCAATGTTTACAAAAGGTGTTCAAAGAATAGATTGATAGCAGCGCAGCCGCTGGCTCCAACTGTTGTCAATCAAATTCAATGACAGGGTTGTCGGGCAAAGTCCTGAATTCGGTTTATATTGGTTAATGAATGCTGAACTTGGGGGCTACCCTGAAAGGTAATCCCCCGGAGAGAGTGCTTCTCACAGGGGGAGATCTGATGCGGGAAGGAGCAGAGTGAGCCGCAGAGGAACCCCTAAAGATGAGGATCGGGGGCACTCTGTGCAAAAGAAGCTTCACGGTGGAGCATGTCTGTTATTTTTGATAAAATATTTTAACTGTCACTTTAAACACCATGTGGTTATTTGCACATACCTCTGGAACACTGCAGTGATTGCTCTTTCTCATTTCTTGAGGTGCTTGCAATATCCTTTTTGGACTTCTGATTTGGTGTCTTTGCAATTTTTTGTTTAGTTTTTCCTGAAATTAAACAAAATAAATGCATTGTAAAATACATCGAAATGTGACAATATGAATTTTTGGAAAAGGATTACAATAAAATCTTACTTTTATTAATGATCTGATGAATTTTTTGGAGTTGCGCATGTTCTCTATGTTTAAGATCAGACCATCTTTTGCGTAGTTGATCTTTGGACCGCAGGATTCCATGCTTCTTATTTATATCCTCAATTACTTTATCCAGTATGCGATCCTTACGTGCATTCGGTTTGTTGTAGTTCTTTAGCTTCCCATCGTAATCATAGGTTTTAAACGACCTCGCGAGCTCCACCATTTCTGCTCTACTCATGGCTGTTGCCTTTGTTTTGCCTGCGTGCTTTTTCTTATGCCCAGGCGTGCTCTCCTGTGCTTTCTCCATGCTGTAATAGCGCTAGTGTAGGCCCTATGTCGCAGACTGCGTTGCGTGATCACGGGGCACAGAGGGGCGGAGCTTACGACACATGCGCCGAGACTCGAAACCATGCAGGATCGTTCACATGGCGTTCTTTCGGTGCTTTCACTCCAAGCATGGTGATTCTTCCGTATTGTTTATTTGATATTACTTCCGGGGTCATTAGCAGCTTCCGATTATGCGCAATAGTTCGCTTACGAGTTTTAATGGACGATTGCTGTACACATTACACGATTATCGTTCGTGACGTACGAGAAAAATTATGGGGCTTGCTCCGTCGATATTTTTTGTTTGCACAGTCGGAATCGGGTGTCAAAAGTAGTGTACACACAATACAAAAATCGTACGATCCTTCCTCGGACGACCGTTTTCGTACGATAATCGGATCGTGTGTACGGGCCATTACTGACTATAAGAATAACACATTCTTGTCTAAGGCTAAACGCCTCTCTCCCAGAAGGGAGCGATGGGCCCTTTTCTTGTCAAGTTTCAATTACATTGTCTCATTCTTACCCGGTACTAAGAATGTAAGGGCTGAAGCCTTGTCACGACAATTTTCCTCCACTTCCAAGTTGGAGTCGGTTCTGGTTCCTGTGATTTCTCCTGATCATATTCTGGCTATGGTTCGCACCAGTCTCACTTCTCCTTTGGGTGACAAAATTCTTGCTGCTCAGGTCCATGCTCCTCCTTAGAAACCTTGTGACCGCTGCTTTGTCCCAGAGAGTTTCAGTACGGCCGTGCTCCAGACTTACCATTCTCCCAAGGCAGCTGGCAACTCTGGGAAGAATCAACTCTTTGGGGCCATTTCCCAACAATTCTGGTGGCCTAGTCTACCGGCTGATGTAACTGCCTTCGTAGCTGCCTGTTCCGTGTGTGCTCAGAGTAAGACTCCACGACACCTTCCTGTGGGCCTCCTACAACCCATACCCAATGGAGAGAGGCCCTGGATCCACCTGTCTATGGATTTCATTGTAGAGTTACCCAACTCCCAAGGCAACACTGTTATCCTTATAGTGGTTGACCAGTTCTCAAAGATGTGTCATTGTATTCCACTTAAGAAGTTGCCCACTTCTAAGGAACTGGCTTCCATTTTTGCTCTGGAGATCTTTCGCTTACATGAACTACCCAAGGTGATTGTCTCGGACAGGGGTAGTCAGTTTGTGTCCCGCTTCTGGCGAGCCTTTTGTGCACAGTTGGTAATTCAGCTTGCTTTCTCCTCTGCGTATCACCCGCAGTCTAATGGGGCTGCAGAATGAGCCAATCCGTCCTTAGAGCAATTCCTACGTTGCTATATTTTTGACCATCATAACAAATGGTAAGACCTATTACCATGGGCAGAGCTTGCTCACAACAGTGCCTTGAATTCTGCTTCCCAATTGTCCCTGTTTATGGCGAATTATGGTTTCCAACCTTCCATGTTGCCTGACTCGTTTGTTCTGCAGAGTATTCCTGCGTTAGAGGAGCATCTCCGTGGTCTTCGTTCTACTTGGGCATGAGTTCAGAAGGCTTTGCGTCATGCTAATGATAGGTACAGACTCCATGCTGACCACAGACACCTGCCTGCGCCTTCCTACCAGGTTGGGGACAGGGTCTGGCTGTCATCTCGCAACCTCCGACTTCGTGTTCCCTCTCTGAAGTTCGCACCTCAGTTTATCGGGCCTTTCCGTATTCTTCGCAGGATTAACCCAGTGGCTTACACGTTAGATCTTCCTTCTAATATGCAGATTTCAAATGTATTTCATGTCTCCTTATTAAAACCTTTGGTCCGCAACCTATTTACCACCCAGTGCCATGTCCTCACCCTGTACAAGTTGAGAACCATGAGGAGTATGAGGTACAGTCTATTGTTGACTCCCGTAGGTACCTACAGTACCTGGTGCATTGGAAAGGGTACAGTCCGGAGGAACGTTCTTGGGTCTCATCCTCAGACTTACATGCCCCTGTCCTCCTCCGTGATTTCCATAGACATTTTCCCCTCAAGCCTGGTGGTCCTCTGAGGGGGAGGGGTCGTTGAGGAAGGGGTACTGTTGGGACTGGGCTCAGCCCTTCCTTCTCTGAGCTGGCCGCTCAGCTGTCGGCGAATTGCCAGCTCCCATCTCTCTCCACAGTTACCCAGTTGTTGATGATCCTGCTCATCAGTCCTACCTACTTAAGCCGACCAGTCCAGAGGAGCTCTGCCTTCGCCTTGGTCACATCACAAGAAACTATCTCCTGCGTTCCTGTTTAAAGACTTCTGCTTGGCTGACTATCCGTTCCGGTTAATGAACTTTGGCTATGTTTTGACTACGTTTGTTCTTTTTTACTTTTATTATTAAACAAGTGTGAACTGTACTTCTGTCTCTATCTGATTTCATGGTTTCTGACATTTTGATTAACACTATTAAAGACCACAGTTTGCCATTTTTGACTATTGAGTTACCAGATCACTGTTTGTTTGATTGCGGAAAGTCTCCCAGTAAACAAACTTCATATTCACTACATTTGTGTCCGTTTTACTGTGTTTTCAAGTACACTGTTTGCTAGGTGTGCCAGAAAGGCATTGCTGAGGATGTCTATGACGAAAAGCGTACGACGGCGCCACGCACGCCAGGTCACTTCCGGGTACCCGAGTTGGTGGAATGCAGCTGGAGACCAGTGGACCGCTGCTGTCCCCACCTCAGGTCTACTTTTTAGAGTGTGTTCGTGGCCTGACCATCGCTGTCTAGGAGTCTGCCATATACATATATATATAATATATATGTTATGTGGAACGTTTACTGAATGTTTTTTTACTGTTTTTTACTGATTTTTAATAAATGAATGGACTTTTACTACACTATGGGAGCCTATATTTTTTTCTCCCATGATGGATTTATTAAGGATTATGCCCTACCTTTCTGATGTCAGAGGTGTGCTGGAACAACCATAACAGATATTGTGGCGAATTGGTCGCAGTGACTATATCCATATGCGCATTGCCCCGTTGGGGTGATTGTATCCGGTGAGTGGGGACCCTTGAGGGGGAGCACAAAAGTCACCTAAGGATACTGCGAGCACTCAAGTCACCATTAGATTTTTTGCCATATATCTGAGCATTGCCGGAATTACACCTTATAAGAACTGTCATTTATTCACCTATATGTGAACTCAATTTCCAATACTTTACTCATACATGCCTTTGAAGTGTGACCTCACTTTGGTACTTTGGCATATTTCATGCAACAGGGCATTATGCTTGGAATTTCTGACATGATATTCTTGGTTGTGGTTTATTTTATTTTCACTGTGTTATAGGTATTTTCAATGTGTTACTTTGTTAGCTGGTTGCAATACTACCAGGCACTCATTATTTGTTGCATTATATAATTATGCTTCATTTTTTTGGCTATGTAGTTGCCGGGACCTACATGCCACTTATTCACTTTGTTTGCGCATGCACATATATCACATACCCATAGGTCGTGCTCTGTGGCTACCCTATAGGTGCTATCCTGCACGGCAGTTTATTCACACTTTTCATAGGGTGTATTTGGTTCCTGTTGTCATATATACTTCATAGACACTTCAATACATGAGATATTGATACCCTATCCCAGGTTGGGTTGTTTATGTATTGTGCATTGTTGGGGCTCACAAGCCCTCTCAACCTTTCCCTTACATTTGTCTATTTGTTCTCAGGTATTAGGTAGCGCCACGCACCCCATTTCTTTTTTAGGCTTTTTTATTACTAAGAGTTCCCTTAGGGGAGCCCTATTAGGGGAGGCAGCAAACCTATCTTTCTACCCCTATCCTAAGCGCGGTTTTCTTATCCATAAACGTGTACACTTCCTATAATACAGACCAATCACTGCCATGCTCTCTTCTTCTGTAGGGTGACCAGTCTTATATCCACCTTCCTGCAGTTTTCTGCAGGAAGGCTGTAGTGAGTGTGTCTGCTAGGCCCCTGTTATGCTCCGTACACACGGTCGGACATTGATCGGACATTCCGACAACAAAATCCTAGGATTTTTTCAGACGGATGTTGGCTCAAACTTGTTTTGCGTACACACGGTCGCACAAAGTTGTCGGAATTTCCGATCACCAACAACGCGGTGACATCAACCACGTATGACGAGACTAGAAAAGGCCAGTTCAGAACCAAGCGTGGCACCCTTTGGGCTCCTTTTGCTAATCTCGTGTTAGTAAAAGTTTGGTGAGAGAGACGATTCACGCTTTTTCAGACTCGTGGCTTTCAGATCGTTTTCTGCGGTTCAGTTTGTGCTTGTGGGTTTGTATCTGCTCTTCAGTGCGTGCAGTCAGTTCGTATCGGAGTTTTCTGTGCGATCTTGTCCGCTCGTTGCTGTTTTTCAGGTCGCTCTTCACAGGCCTTGCTGTTCTTCAGTGCGTTCTGTTACTTCATTCTGAGCAGCTGACCGTTTTCTAGCCATGTTGCGTATACGTACTCCTCGTAGAGTTCGTGCTGTGCGGGGGCTTGGTGTTGGGGTCCTGACCTTGACACAAGTCCAGTCCATGAACAGGGTGGGGAGGAGTTCATGGAAAAAGAATTGGTTGCTTCAGCGTGACCAGTTCTCTCATATGCTTTTGCTCCGTGAGATCGTGAGAATAATCCTGATGATTTCAGGAACTTTCTCAGGATGACGGACCCCGTATTTCACCGTTTGTTGGCTTCGCTGACCCCCTATATCAGCAGGCAGGATACCTGCATGAGGCAAGCCATCACTCCGGAGCATAGGCTAGTCGCTACCCTGGGGTACTTGGCGATGGGGAGAAGCCTGCAGGACTTGAAGTTCTCGACAGTCATCTCCCCCCAGGCTCTGGGGATCATTATCCCAGAGACCTGTTCTGCCATCATCCAGGTCCTGCAGAAGGAGTATATGAAGGTAAGATTTCTATCCTTTTATATCACATTTTATTGTATTGAATGTTTGCTAATATATTGTATTGTAATTGTAATATATTGTATATTGTATTGTAATATACTGTATTTCTTTCCTCATTCCCTAATTACCATGATTGTAATATGCTGTGAATGTCCCCTTTCTCCTCATGCATGCTTTTATGGGGTTTTTTTTGTCCTTCTTACATATTTGCCTTAACTTACCTCCCCAGCATGCTCTCCTGATTCCTTTGGAATCATGGCCAGCCGGTTCCACCTATTTCTTACACCCATCCATATGGCGGAGTATAAACGTAATCATATAATCCTGGCGTGCTGTGTTCTACATAACTTTTTACGGCAACATTCGGCCAACTATGATGGCTCAGTTGGGCCTGAGGCCGGAATTATAAATGAAACAAACCTGATGGCGCTTGAAAGTGGCCGTTCTGGCTTGCCCTCCCTGAGTGCCCGTGATGTCCGGTTAAGATACCTTGAGTTCTTTGCGGGTAGGGGGGCCATCAATATGCCAGACAATTTGTGAAGCCTTTATCAAATGAAAAAAAAATCTTTGGTGACATTTACTGCTTGTGTTTGTTTTAGCTGACCCTGACAGAAATGTGGGGAGTCCTGAAAATGGCGTGATTGTGTAACCTTATACAAAGCACTGTTGGGTGTTATTTACTAAAGGCAAAGACACTTTGCACTACAAGTGCACTTGAAACTGCACTGAAACTGCACTTGTAGTGCAAAGAGGATTTGCCCTTAGGAAATAACCCCATTTTCACAGAAAGCAGCAATTACATCACCACAAAAGTGTTGTAGCGTTGAGACAATAATCCACACATTCTTGATTAACAATCTTTTTAATACCTGCACAATCACATGTGCATTTAGAAAAGGTTTTTAAAACAAACCAACATGTTTGTTGTATAACAATTTTTGGGGTGGCATTATCAAAAATAGAAATGTCCATTTAAGATAAAACAGGCATGTGTAAAACCAACAAGGAAGACACAAATCTTGAACTTACAAAGTTCACATTAGGTAGAACTTGAAGGCAATATCAGACATGATTATTTAGGAACTGTGTTTGATATTGCATTCAGATGGGGTGAAGTCACCCCAAGAAAAGCCAAATTTGGAAGATGCACACAAATTTCCCAATGTCAACATGTGCTAGCTGCCATCACGGGGGATCAAGGGACGTGTTTTGAGGGAGAAACCCCTTCCTCTCAGCTACTTTATTATTGAGGAAGGGGTTGCACCCCCAAAACGCCTACATTGATCTCCCGTGATGGCAGATAGCACATGTTGGCACACTGTGTGCATCCTCCAAATTTTGCTTTTCTAAAAATCGCTAAAACATTTTGAACTTTGTAGCACACAAAAGAAGAAAGTGATTTGGAGGGGTTTTAAACTCGCCCCAAAACATCAATGATGTTCTTATTTTTTTGAATAACATCATTGATGTTTTTCTGGAGGTTTTCCAAAGCTAAATTACACCCCATGATCTCCCCCATCAGGATCTGTGCACTTTCTGATGTGAAAGGATCTGGATTCACAACATCACGATCACCTAAAAAGAGAAAAACCAAACAAATACAGGTATCAAAAATATGCCGGCATCCATCTCTTACCTGAGCCTGTGGTCGCAGACACTCACCTGTTGTGGTGACTAGTTCCACCACATCTTCTTCCTCCTGCTCTTCTTGTGTTGGGGGGATTTCCCCTTCTTCCAGAGGTGGGGGGTCTGTGGTCTCCTCGGATGAGGGGTGTCCTCTGAGTCTTTTCTCCCCTATGTAAAACAAAAATGCTATACTTAGCACACAGATATTTGATGGCAGAACTATAAATAGGAAACATTGCTTGGAAGTGGGGTACAATTGTCAATTTTGGCAGAGTTCCAAAATGTAGCATTTTCAGTGTCCTTTGTCAAGCTGCAATACTTTACCTGTTTAGTACAAGCTTCACAGATGGAGACCCCCCTATAGTATACACTGGAGCACCTGTGTGCCCCCCCTAATAAAAATTTTGTTCTGGTGTCCCACACTAGTGCTCCAGTGTCCAGATGTGAAAACAGCTGCTCAGTGTCCTCTCCTTACACAGAATCTAGTTTGCATTTCATTCTAGTAACAAAGCCATCTGCACAACCAAATTCGTTTCATACAAGTAGGGTGTAAAAAATGTGACCAAATGTATATGGCCAAAACAATGGTGTTTTATAGGCCGAAAGAAAAATGTTTGATACGAACGAATAATGTGCCCATGAACATGAAAGTTGCCATTTTAAAATGTACACTTTTAAGAAAAGCCCATGAAGCAGCACGAACGTAATAAACATAAAGAATAGGAACACAGCACAACTACTTACTTTTTTGCAGCACTCTCCGGATCTTTCTGTACTGCTCATGTTCTCGTAATTTGAGGTTCAACCACCGTTTCCTGAGCTGATCTTTCGATCGTCGTACCCCGAAATTCCGGTGCAGACTCTTGACCACTTTCGCCATGATCTTGGCCTTTCTGACATTGGGGTTGGGGTAAGGTCCATACTTTCCATCATAGTCGGCCCTCTTCAGGATGTTAACCATCTCCAACATCTCCCCAAAGGACATATTTGAGGCCTTAAATCTCCTTCTGGATCAGGACGTGTCCGGATCTGGGCTTTCCTCCTCCTCCTCCTCGTTCCTGTAATTAGCACGCACCTGGTGTGTCTCCACCATGTGCTCTCCCCCCACTGCGCAGAACGAAAAGGGGCAGGGAATAGACTAGAAAGAATGTCTGCCCTGGGGGTCCAAGGCTTCGCTAATTTCTGCTGTTTATCCAGCGTTGCCTCCCTCTTTGTTTGGTTCTGAGCCCTTAATAAAGGATTTTTGGTTTCAATTATACTTGCCTATGTGTGTTTTCCTTCAAAAAGGACAGTTTGTTGGTGAGGATTCAGGTACATTTCAAATATACAATGTGAAATTAACAAAGGACACCAACACCAAACAATCTCCTTGAGATTAAATAATACAAGATAATAATGGTGTTGTGATAACTTGACACACAAAACACACACAAAAATATTCTGGAGTAAAACTAAAAATAAAACAAAGATCAGCCTTGGAAAAAATACAAACCTAAAATAAACAAAAAATCTGCCTTTAAAAAAAAAAAAAATATATATATATATATATATATATATATATATATATATATATATATATATATATATATATATATATATATATATATATATATATATATATATATATATATATATATATATATATATATATATATATATATATATATATATATTTTTTTTTTTTGTCAGATGTGACAAATCAAAATATATTAAGGGAATCCCGATAAATAATAAAGAAATACGTTTGTGAGAAGTCTGTGTGAATGTGAGCAGCAAAACTACTTCATTCTTCTCACATTATAAAGAAGAAGAGAGTGCGCTGTATTAAACCATTTTTAACTTTGCACCGTGACAAAAGTGTTGTATCCATTGCGAACGCTAAGTTTACCAGACCGAGCTGTTCCGTCTCGGAATTTCTTCTGAGCATGCGTGGCACTTTGTGCGTCGGAACAGGCCACACACGGTCGGAATTGACGCGATCGGATTTTGTTGTTGGAAAATTTTATAGCCTGCTCTCAAACTTTGTGTGTCGGAAAATCCGATGGAAAATGTCCGATGGAGCACACACACGGTCGAAATGTCCGACAACACGCTCCGATCGAACATTTTCCATCGGAAAATCCGACCGTGTGTACGGGGCATTACACTTCGCCTCTCTGAGTAGGCTATGTGCAGCAAAGTGTTAATATCACTGCTACTTTAAGAAGGCAATATCTGGGTTTGCAAACATTTGGTGCATACAAATTGGATTTAAATCCTTGTTGTCTATTTATAGAATTAGAATTTAAATTAGAGTTTTTGTGAGTTCAGCTATGACATTAAAAACAAAAAGGTGAAAATAGTTTACAAAATGTTATCATTGATCTTGTTTGTACAAATGAGGTTGGAACGAAAAGGCAATCAATGTTGCATTCATATCTGGTTCATTGTACAAAGTCATAATTTCTGTGGTGTTAACTGTATAAAGTCACAAGCCTGCTTAGGAACAATATTTGTAGTCTGAAATATTGGTTTTACCTTTCAAAGCTATTATTCCCCCTATCATTCATGTAGCAGAGTTAAGGAATTCTGAAGAAAAAGTGACTAAAGCTGCCCATAGATGGATTGAAACTCAGCCAATTTAGCAGGGATAAGATGAATTTTGATCCATATGTGGCCATTCCTGCGCAGCAGAAGTCACTTTAAGGATTGACTTCTGTCAAACCAGAAGGTTGAAAAAAAAATTTTTGATCACCAGCTGCAGCCAATTTGCTGCAGCAGCTAATCAGTGTGTTCTGATAGTGGAGAGTCCTGTTGAGAGTCAGGCTGGATTCACATTTGCTGCGGCTGCAGGTCACAACAGGGGGCACGGTGCGTCCCTACTTTCCGTTTCAGGTGTGAATCAGGTCCGAATTTTTGCCTGAATTCAGACCTGAAACAGAGTCAAAGATGCACAGGACCCTTTTCCACTGCGCTCTGTGGCCGCCCCGGAGCTGTGTGAACTGGCTCCATTGAGAGACGATCACAGCCTTCCATTATGCGAATTGGGTGCGGGGAAACTCCACATGCTGTAAGAGGATGAGCAGTAAATAATGAGCTTTGAGGTTTGGGGGGAGAGTGATGGGAACATAAAAGCAGTGGACACCAGGCAGGAAAAATCAATTGGCAGTGATGTTCCTGCAGCCACAGCATAGTTCCAAGTTGACTTCAGAGATGAGGAGGGAGGGGATGCTAACGAGGTCTTAGACTGAACCTGAGTGTCCAGTAGAGCAGTGGAGGAAAGTAAGGGAGAACCATAACCCCAGCGATGCAGAATGGCAGCCAGGGGCCACTCACAGAAAAGTGGAGGGAGAAGCCACCCTTTTCCACTGAATGGCAAAGTTCCACAGGTGAAGGACACTGATGTACCCTGATCTGCTAATCAAATTTTATTTGCATGGACATTTTTCAGCAAATGTGCAACAGATGGCACTTATGTTATTGGCGGTCTTTGGCTCCAGTGTTTCAAACTAGGCAATACCATTGTCCACTTGGGTACCGCATGTATGAAGAGATATATGACCTCTCTCCACTCAGCTTGTTTGGAACAGCACCAGAATGGTAGTCATCAGTAAAGGATCCACTATCCTGCTATTTCCATCTCCTCCCTTTCCACCTCTATTCTTGCTATACATGATTTCCTCTCAGCAGCCTCCAGCAGTAGGGATGATGGTATATCAAAGGGTTTCAGAGGTCTACCCTATGACTCCTCCAGTGGGGAAGAGGGTCTGCATAGGGCCATGTTGAGTGGGAGCAAGCATATCCATCAACCTTGCTCTGATTCTGCCAACCCCATCCCAGCAGTCACATTTTTCTTCCCCAACTACTAGAATGAAAAAAAATTGAATACTGGCCACACAGCCATCAGCTTGGCCAAATTTTTGGCTTTACAATTCCTGCTTTTCCAGCTGATGGATTATGTCCCCCTTTCAGGAATTTGCAACATGTGCTGTACTGCAGTGGCAGGTTCCCTTCCATCATTTATTCAAATAAAGCCATCCCCATCCCTGGCCTTCACCTTTACAAGGAAAGCAATGTTTCCCTGGTACTGGACGACACAGTTAGCTTCAAAGTTTACATGACCACAGACACATGGTCGAACAGCATTGGGTAGGGATGCTAATATCATTCACAGACTCTGCTGGCAGTTGGAAAGGATTCAGGATAGGGCAGACTGCTGGATCTCATTCAGCTACCCCATGTTGTCACAGCTGTTGGTGACAGAGATGTCCTCTCTACTTCCTCCTACTCCTCCTCCTCCTGAATCTCCCCTTCCACTGAGTTGCCCTCTAATCCTTCAGTCCCCCTTAATTATTCAATAGACTGTTCAAAGGCTCAGGCAAAAAATATGGATCCTAAGGAGGTAATCTCTGGGTGTTCAGTCATGCGTGCCCCAGATACACGTGTTCTCCCTGGGTGCGGAGATCCTAAGACCCTGCCACAGCTGTCCAAAATACAGCGCATCATAATAAAGAAGATAGCGTCTGATTATGGATACTTGTACCCATACATACCAGCTCATCCGGAAGAGGAGATATTCGAAAAAGAGGCTCAATGGGTGGATGAGGCTGTCAGCAGTTTCCTACACATTTCTCTCCACTTAGACTTTTCTAAACTGTCCCCTAAGATGGCTGCAAAGTACCACTCTGTAGTGAACACCTGGGCTACGGTCGGAAGATTAACTTGGACAGTGGTCATTCGCAGACCGGACAAAAGAGACCTCAAAAGAATTGTCAGTACGGTGAATGCCAAGCGAGAAACCTTGATCCTACCTGATCCTCAGTACTACTGGAAGCGGTAGCAGGAAAATATCGATGTCTTCTTTGTGGATTACAAATATGGGTTGTGTGATGTCAGGGATTCTTTGCTGATAGTTACCTTGCACACCCATTCGGAATGTTCCTACTGGGAAAAATCTCAGAAAGCTGCGACTCCAGGACTGTGCTGGACTGAACGCTACTGGCAGTTACAGAAAGCGATCACTTGAGCCCGTTGGCCAAAAGTTGAAAAGTTGTTGGGGTGTTTCACCCTGAAGAGCTATCACTGGACTTCAGCAGGTTGTTGGTTGAAAAAAAAATGAAGAAAGTTGTGTTTGGCTGCCAGGTAGGCAGACTGAAGATGTCTTTGCAAAGGGACCTGTGTCTTGAAATGTGGTCCCTTGCAATCTGGCCTGACTGCTGGTTGCTTGAAATGCAGTCATGCCTTCTGCCCAGAGTTTCCTTTTAAAGAAGAAATGGAATTGCTGGGAAATGTAGTCCATTTGAAACAAAAGTTAATGGACGGTAACTGGTCATAGACACTGAGCATGTAGTTAGTTAGAATAGGCTGTGATAAAGAAATGCTTGCCTACTGTATTTATTCAAATAATGGACTCATGCATATATATCAGGACTGTTACTGATTGAAGTATTGCTGAAGGTTTTATAGTTCTATACTGATGATGAAAGGGGTGGCATTCTTACAGAGAATGGGGCCCACTTTCCAAAAATACAAATAATGTAGACATATATAGGATGTTCTTACGTTTCATGCTGCTCTCGCCTGAGGACCAGTTTAAATCACTGTGTACATATCGCACAATGCTCTTATAGGATAGCATGCTTTTGTATTGTTTGCTTCTCTCTTTCAGGTGTTGCTGAGTCGGTGCGTCTTCCTTGGCTAAGGAGAGATAGGGATCTAGCCAGATAACAACACTAACCATTTGTACATTGTTACTGTATATATTAGATAGATAATCAGAGAGCAATGCTATTGCCTTACTGCCTTAAAGTGTAAATAACTATTTTTGATATCTAAATGTCATATGTGACTAACTATTTTATGTTTGATGATAATGTTATTCATGTGGTATGCCACTTACACTTGTTATCTTGTTATACTTTTAACCCTTTCCTGCTTTCCCTACCCATCCCAGTTTTTGCCAGGACATCCGCTCTCAGGCTTGGGAGCTTAAATTATTTTTTTAAACTCAGAGACATAGTTTCTTGGGCAGGGGCAGGATGTAGCACCCTGAGATTTAGTCAGTGAGCTCTTCACCAAATTCCTTGTCCGGAGTAGCTACTGTATTAATTGATAGGGATCCATTTATTTCTCCCTAAGTTTGGCCTGGTTGTACTTTCCTCTTCTACCACCAGGTGGCTGGGCACTTAGAGGTATTAGATTTAGAAGGACAACTAAAGGTCAGGTTATGGGTATATGGGGTGTCTCAGCCAATGGGCAGGGATTTTGTTGAATCCCTTGGCCGGCTGGGAGAGCCTATATATTCAGGTGAGGTCAGGTGATCCAGGCTCTTTTGTGCCACCCAACCACCATCTGGGTGGATGCGTGTCTCCTGCCCTAGGCTGCTAGGCAGTGCAGGGTTGGTACTGCATCTTGCAGTTCAACCAAAAGTGATGGTCGGAGAACCTGTCATGGTCAGAGGTAGAAGGGAAGCTGTCGCCACAAAGGGATCAACCGCTTTTACCAGGGACCACAGTGAGTAACTGAAGCAAGTACCGAAGCAGTATTCTCACTGAATGGGCACGGTGGAGAATCAGGAAACTTCAGGCAGTGATCAAGTCAGGGACACAACCAGCGGAGGTGACACTTGCAGAGTAGCCTTGTGTGTCAAGCTAGGGACCGAGCCGCTCAGTAGGGGTGAAGCTTGAAGGTATCCGAAGTGCCAGGATAGGGACCCAGCAGAGAAGCGTGGGTGACGCTTGAGGGAGATATCACCGCAAAAGCCTTGGGGAGTTCACGGGATTCAGTTAGTGAATCAGAGGGTCTAGAGAGAGAAGAGGAGATAAAGGGGCTGAAGAACTACAAGTTGTAGTAAAAGTGAAAGAACTGTTACTTTGAGTTAGGAACTGTTTAAGTACTGTTGCCATAGGAGACAGCAATCCTGCACATGCAGAAGTGGCACCTTGCTGGGGGCCTCTCCCTGTACGATTTTCCTCCTATTGAAGTCTCGGAGTCTCCCATTTGAAATTGCAACTACTTAAGGGTGTCCTGGCCCTAACCCTCTTTCCCTTGCAATTTTATTTGACATTTAAACACTTAAGGACCATCCCACGTACATATACCCGTACTTGATTTCTCTTCTCGGCTCTGGGGGGCGTGCGTGCGCCGCCGTAACTACGCCAATCAGTGGATCCAGCAGCTGCGATGGCCGCCAGCAACCTCTGATCATTCACTGGAGAGGCAGAATGGCAATCTGCCTATGTAAACAAGGCAGACTGTCATTCTGTCAGATAGGAAGAGAGAGATCTTGTGTTCCTGCTAATCAGGAACACAGATCTCTCTCTTCCCCCAGTCAGTCCATCCCCCACACAGTTAGAAAGCACTCCCTAGGAGCACACTTAACCCTTTGATCACCCCTGATGTTAACCCCTTCCCTGCCAGTGTCATTAGTACAGTAACATGCATTTTATTTAGCACTGATCACTGTATTGGTGTCACTGGTCCCCAAAAAGTGTCACTTAGTGTCAGATTTGTCCGCAGTCCCGCTAAAAATCACCATTACTAGTAAAAACAATAAAGAAAATTAAAAGACCATAAATCTATCCCATAGTTTGTAGACTATTTTTTTTTTTACTGAAAATATGTAGCAGAATACAAATTGGCCTAAACTGATAAAGAAATGAGATTTTTTTACATTTTTTAATTGGATGTGTTTTATAGCAGAAAGTAAAATATATTGTTCTTTTTTCAAAATTGTCAGCAAAAGAAAGCTCTATTTGTGGGAACAAAAGGACATCAATTTGATTTGGGTACAGCATTGCACGACCGTGCAAATACTTTCCAATGCTGATTACCTTTACTTAGTTTTGTTATTTGGGTTGGAGCTCCGCATAGTTCAAGATTACCAGATCTAGTAGGTCATCATTTCTAGTTGGGGCTTCTATAACTGTACCATAAAATTACCTTGTAATAGATTTGTTTTCTATATGTGTTAGCAGTCTACATTCTAGGGGTGTAAGGATAGATGCTAAACTTCTTTAGTTTGGATTGAGTAATATTGGGTTAATACGGCTGTATTTTATTTATTTTTTTGCCATCTTTGTCATTGGGGAGATTTCTTTTCCTGCTCTTTGGACTAAACAAGAAGTGGAAGAATAAGGGAAATCCCTCTAACAGAGTTATTATGGGAACAATTGTCCTCCAAGATTTGCCCTTTAGTTATACCTTAAGCCATCAATAAGTGAACCCAAGAAGGCTTACTCTGCACTCTCCTTAACCACACTAAATTCACTGAAAATTATCAGTAGCAAATATACAGCACCAATTACACTACTATATATAGCACTGAGTACTATGTAAAGCACAAAGCAGTAGCAGCACACTACAGTACTCTAATCAACTCTTTCACTCTAAAAAGCAGTGTCAGCTGTCCCTCACTAACTTCCCACACACGGACAAATGGCTGCTGCTAAAGTGTGTGGCTGCAACTTAGCAGAAGTAAGATACAAGATTTTAGCCAATGATTTCTTTGACAATGCATTATGAGGACTTCAGTGGAGTAATTCCCACCGAACATCCCAGAAGTTTCACATTCGGGAAACTACCTCCCATGGATGCTGTCCTTGCCAGGCTTTGGGCCACTCCACGCCACCTCAGCTCCCAGTGGCGATGCCCCTAGGGAGTCTCCAATCTGCAGTGTCACACTCTCATCATATAGCTATGTCCGTAAGTACTTTAGACTGTGGGGGCTTTTATGGGTTTAATCTTTATTCTTACTTCTCATTACCAACCCTCTTTCCTTGACAGGGTCAGACCATTACATGTAAACTTGTGTATATATATTAACTGTATTGATTCCAATATGCATCATGATTACTATTATATACCAGATTATTGTTATTAAGTGTTCTTGCATAGCAAGACCACTTACTGTTATCTCACATATATATTATTCTTATTATTATAGCCAAATTTACCACCCTAACTCCTCCCACAGTTTTTACACTACATAGACAAGTAATATACCGAAACGTGCGGATTGTTCCCGAATGGTGTGCTATTACTTTGTGGAACGTTTCGCCAAATGGTTCACGAAATATCGTCGTTTTTGCGGCGAAATTGGTCCCATAGGAATGAATGGGGAAACTAGAGTGGGAGATGACAAAAGCTGGAAAATCAGAACATGATTTCTAAACTGCCGCCACTCCCTCATTTTCAAGCCCACCTACACAAATCTTATATCAAAACGTTCAGCTATCCCTGCTGCCACTAAACATGTCCTATGCAATAGTCCTGATAGTTTTCACAATATGACCATTTGTTTGCAACTCACGCCGTCCATTGACATTCATTGAAACTACACTCTAGCCCCCTCCAAATTTGAAGGGCAATTTCTAAACTGCGACTGTGCCTTCATTTTTAATATTTCAGAGACATACTATACATCAAAATCTAGGTCTGGGTCTTGTGATTCTCACAATATAAAGATCTTCGCTGTAGGATGTATAGTTTTTAAAATACGGCCATTTGTTTAGAGGTCATTTCAGGAAATTTTAGCCATTAATCAGAGTGTACTGTTAGTGTTTGTTTTGTTGCCATGGTTACCAAAGCTTCTGTTATACACAGGGGGGAAGGTGGCTGGAGCATCTCAGCTGATTACAGAGCCCAGGGGAGGGGACAGACACACCATGTACTGATTTATAATAGAGGAATATGATGGGGCAGTTTTGATGGGGTAATTCTGATGGGGCAGTTTTGATGAAGCAGTATTTGGGAAGCATAAACAGGGCATGAGCGTTGCTAGGAAACAGTGGTTGTAAACACAAGATGCTGAGACACTCCAAATGCACGTGACTTCATCTGCTAGACTTGATAATGCTTGTAGACTCCTCCCACAGTTTTCACACTACAGAGACAAATAATATACCGAAACGAGCGGATTGTTCCCGATTGGTGTGTTATTACTTTGTGGAATGTTTTGCCGAATGGTCCACGAAATGACGTTTTTGCGGCGAAATTGGTCCCATAGGAATGAATGGCGAAATGTTCAAAACTAGAGTGGGAAGTGACAAAAGCTGACAACCCCATGATCAGCCAAAACATTATGACCACCCCATGATCAGCCAAAACATTATGACCGCCCCATGTAAAAAAAAAATATTTTTGAAAAAAAAAATTATTTTTGAAAAAAGTAAAAAAATAATTTTTGAAAAAAAAAATCATTTTTGAAAAAAAAAAAATATTTTTGAAAAAAAAAATATTTTTGAAAAAAAAAATATTTTTGAAAAAAAAAAAATTATTTTTGAAAAAAAAAATATTTTTGAAAAAAAAATTACTTTTAAAAAAAAAATTATTTTTGAAAAAAAAATATATTTGAAAAAAAAAAATATTTTTGAAAAAAAAAATTATTTTTGAAAAAAAAATTACTTTAAAAAAAATAATAATTTCGAAAAAAAAAATATTTTTGAAATAAAAAAATTCATTTTTGAAAAAAAAAATTACCTTTGAAAAAAAAAATTACCTTTGAAAAAAAAAATTACTTTTGAAAAAAAAAATCATTTTTGAAGAAAAAAAAATCATTTTTGATTAAAAAAAATTCATTTTTGAAAAAAAAAATTACTTTTGAAAAAAATGTTCAGCTCTTTCAGCGAATGATGGAACTTTTTTACTACTATTTATACTTTTTACAATATTAAGCTTTTTAACACTTTTCACAGTTACTCAAGCCACTCCACCCCACCCAGTTACTCCACCCACTCCAGTTGTAGAGGCAAGAACACTTTCACAATTTCCCCAGAAATTGTACCTTTTCTAGTTAGTATTATTATCACAAATAAATCATTTTAGTATACCTATGTGCTTCATTTAAAGTCCCACTGCCCCTTTCCCCATTCTCATTTAGACAGGGATGGAGGCACTGGGCCTTACCAGGTCACTGCCTCATATAAAGTCTCAAATTGTTCTTTTTCTTTATATTCCAGAAGTTCAGTATTTGGCTGAACATCTGACCAGCAAATGTTCATCTGGACTGACCACTAAGCTCATCCCTACTAATGACAAAAATATCAACTACCAACCAGTGCAGTGACTATGTAGTGCGATTTTGACATGTGTTCTCAATACATACTCAGTTTAAAGCCTAGACGCAGCCAAATAAAAAATGAGAAAAATCAGCACAAAGGACAAAACTTACAATCGGTAAGACATGTCCCTTGTGCTGATGCCTCTTCTTTTGGGTAAAATCTTCTTCTGTCTATGACCTCCCTACCCGCACCACCGTAGGGGGTAATAGAACTAAGGAGCTGTCACAGGTTCTAATTCAAAAGATTCCAACTATGTCTGCCCTTTCTGCCCATAGAAGCTATACTACAGCTTCTATAAATGAAACAGGATCTATGAATGGAAGGCAGGCGGGTGATTGAAAGGTCCACCCCCTCCGATCATAGAAATAGAAATTCCTGACCACTGAATTGGGAGTAAGTGTCCCCATAGGAAACATTTTCCTACTGTATATTTATGTTTTGATGGCAACTCAAGTTTTGGATTTACCCTTACTTTGATTTCCAGTGACATTGGTGATTCGGAGAATTAAAGGCTAATTTCACCTTTCAGGAAATGATAATAAATGTAAGTGTTATAAATGTGCATTTATTGTTTTTTTCCCCAGGAGCCCGCAAAGCATTGCACCCATGATCAGTGGATAATGGGTCCAATTTCAGCCTCCTGTAGACATGTCCTCCAGCTTTCTGTCTGTACCTCTGTATGAGTCTTCTGTTAGAAACCTGTAGTTACATTGAGAACCACAAGTTCATCTGCTGCAGTGGCAGACAGGACTTCTTTATTCATCCACAGATCTCTGTGAATGAATAAAGTGCAGGTGCAGGGACACAGAGAACAACAAAAATGTTACAGTGGTTCTAACACCTTTACACTCTATCCAGATCTAAGGAAAACAAGTTTTTCCTTATTTAAACTTTAATTTTGGCCATACACACTGCTTTTTAGTGAATAGTAAAACTAAACAATGATTTACCCTGCTTTATACATTTCTGTGAACACAAGTCAGCCTTGTTATACTAAAGATATTCAATTTACATATAAGCCCTTGAAAATGGTTGGATTGGGAGAGAATAGTAACTCTCATTGAATAAGCATAGTCTTGGAAGTCGGGATAACAGAGAGAATTTTTATTGGCTTTTATTTATATAACCTTAGTTGCTAAGCAATTTATTTTTTTCAAATGAAAAAATAGCAGAGGACTGAAATTAAATGTACACAAAGAAAAGGGGAGACAATAGACATTTCTACTTAGCATAAACTGATTCTGTCTATGATTAACATTCCTGCAAATTAACACCATGCACATGCAGACTGGAGTGACTTCATATTGAAGGATGATGAAGAAAAGGTCAGCACTAGACCCAGAGTTTGTGAAATTGGCTATGTATGGTTGAATAAACAAAGTCTCTATTTGGCTGCTCTCGACTGACTGAGCCTCTAGAAGTAATTCAAAATGAAACTTTAAGCTGAAAACACATTTCAATTTGATAAAACATTTTTGGGGTAATTTTGTCGATATTTTATAGTAATATGTTTTATCTTTTCTGCAAGACTAATAAAAAGGATACTATATCTTTGAAATGCTTTGACTTTTTGATTTGATGTGTATTTACCCATAGAAGTTGTTTTTTATCCCTCTTCTCACAGGTGCCCTTAAGGCAGACCATACGTGATTAATTTTCTTTTATTCAACCAATGGGATGAATGAAAGAAAATTAATTGATTCCCCCATCCACACTTTCGATATGGATGGGGGAATCCCTCTCACTAATTGTATTCAGCTATAGCTGTCGGCACTGACTGAATGAACATTTTCCAAGAGACTGGTTGTACAGAAGTCAATCGGGAGATTGACTTTGGTACAACCAGCCTGTTTATAGAGGGACCAAAATTTGGTCAGTCCTTGCTGAACCAGTAGAATTTCGATCCATCTATGTCCGGCATAAGTCTACATATGGATCCAAAATTGAAGATGTCTCAGCTTTTTGACTCTTGCTGTAGCTGGATCATTCCTCATCAGTAATTTGAAATTTAATTTAATATTAGGCATTAAAGAAGCTAAATAAGACATTTAATTTCCTACAGAGCATGAAAATGCAAAACATTACGAACGTGGTTTCTAAATACTTTGATCAATTAAGGCAAAGGGGTATTTTATAATTAGAGTAGCCTTGCAACAGAGAACAAAAAGGAAAGCAAGTCACCATCAAAACAATATGCCCATTAACTCTAGATAACATATTTATTAGAACAGCCAATTTTATTGTGATAGAAACTGTAGCTTCTCAAAGAAAGCAGGAGGAATACAAAAAAGCTAATTAAATTTCAGTTGTCTGTATTCGGTTTCATAGAAATTAAAATGATACGCTGCTGGGTATAGTACCCTTTAAAACACAGAAAAAAATAAAATCAATCAAGTAAATTAAGTTCTTAGAAATCTTACAGCTGATGCCAAGGACACTCCGCGGGAAATGATTATGTAATCACTTCTTTTCTGTTTAATATATATATATATATATATATATATATATATATATATATATATATATATATATTTTACAAAAAACACAATTTCAAATAATTAAGACTGCAACAATGCTGTCAAAAACTCTTCACATACAAATAACAAGATGTAAAGACCATTTTAATACAAATAGATATGCTGCATCTCGTGTAAACAAATCAAGGAAATGTTTGCTGATAGATACCAAATGAAGGTATTTGAAATTAGCAAAATGTACTATTTCTTTAAATTGTTTCTGTTGAACTGATATCATTAGCTATGAACAGCAGAGTGATGTATGAACATTAAGTATTATGTAGCAGTAGTGTAAGAAATGATTACTGATCATAGGCATAAACAAATTAATTCAAATATGGTAGTAGTCAAAAATAATGTTCTTATATAGGGTTTTAATACACTGGACCATTTTGGGTCCTATTCCCACATTTTCTATTGTGTCCATCATACATTCCCCAATCTACTCTATCAAAGGCCTTTTAGGCATCTTTTGACAGGAATAGATCTAGGGGCCTTCCACCTTTTGATTTATGCAAGAGTAATAGCGTTCTTATCCCATTGTCTTTTCCTTCCCTACCTGGGATAAACCCCGTCTGGTCTACATGTATTAGGCTGGGCATCAACTCTTTTAATCTTGTAGCTATGAACTTTCAAAAATAGTTTTGTGTCAGCATTTAACAACGCTATTGGTCTATAGCTAGAACACAGAGTTACGTCTTTTTCCTCTTTTGGTATCACTGTGAGATGTGCAAATAAAGACTCCTTCGTCATCTCCTCTCCTTCTCCAAATCTGTTTATATATGTACATATTTTTGGCACTAGTCGTTCGCTGCTCTTATCTCATCTTGTGTTATTGGATCTTCCAGGGC
Organism: Aquarana catesbeiana; assembly: GCF_042186555.1. Lineage (NCBI taxonomy): Eukaryota > Metazoa > Chordata > Amphibia > Anura > Ranidae > Aquarana > Aquarana catesbeiana. Next base: position 400,840,601 of record NC_133328.1, on the reverse strand, counting down.
TTGCAATTCTTCTGATATTTTAGGTAAATTTGCTTCCTTTAAATATTCTTGTATTTTTTGTTTTCTCTTTAATTCTACCTCTTGTGTATCTTTTTGCCTCAGTGAGTATAATGTACTATAGTAGCTTTGGAATACCCTAGCTACTTCTATTTTTGTGTGAACCATTTCCCCTTGTTGTTCTTCATTTTTTCATTATAATTTTTTTCTTTTTTTATATTTTTGCTAGGTATTTCCCTGGTTTATTTCCCCTTTGATATCTGTCTCTGGCCACTTTATTAAAAGCCTGTCTTGTCTTTTTCCATTATGTCTTTCAGTTCATCTCTTTTTATAACCAGCGCTTGTTGTGTCTCTATATCTACCTCCTTTTTATGTATCTGTTCCTAACTCGTAGATTTCTTTTATAAGCCTTTCCATATTACTCTTCCTTTCTTTCTTTTTCCTGGCTCCTATAGACATCAAAACACCTCCGATATAAGCCTTTTTTCTAACTAATTTTTTTTTCTTCTCCTACTTCTTTATCCTGTATCAATTCCTCATTTAACCTCCAAGTACTCATCGTGTTCTGGGCATTTATACACTTCAGCTTAACCATTGCAGGTACATGGTCCGATACTGACATTATTTCTATAGATGACTTGACAACTAGTTACAATAATGTGTGCTCAACCATAATGTAATCCAACCTAGAATACATCTTGTGCACTGGGGAGTGGAACAAATAATCTCTTTCCCTCCATACATCTATCAATTGGCATTGGCGTATTTTCCTCTTTACTTTCCTTAATTGGTAGTCTCCTGTCCCCAGTGCACGCGACATACTGTCCATCTTTGGATCCATACAAAAGTTTAAATCTCCTGCCAGGATCAGATGGCCCTTTTTAAATTCCATTAACTTTCCCAGAATTGCTTTTAAATATTGTTTTGGATTTCTATTAGGGCAGTATATGTTCGCCAATGTACACTCCATATCCTGTAACTTTCCTTTCAAGAATATATACCGTCCCTCTGGGTCCACCTTCCTCTCTTCCTCTATGAACCTTACTTCCCTTACTAGTGCTACTGCCCCACCCTTCTGCTTGGATAATCTCCATAATACCACGTTGGATAAAACCTGGAATATAACTTTACATTTAAGTCTAAAGCTAGATTTGTGTCCTGTAAAAATATTACACCCGCTGAATACTGTTTCATTTCTTTTAAAACCTTATGTCTTTTTTTCCAAGGTGTTTAACCCTCTTTCATTATATGTTAAAAAATGTAATGTTGTCATTTTTTCTCTTCTCTTTCTCTTCCCTCCAACTCTTTGTTCCGCCTTCTTTCCACTGTTGTCCAAGAGCGAGGGGGAGACCCTTAATGCCGATATATGGGACCCTAAATATAGGGCCAGAGAGAGAGAGACAAGAAAAAAGGGGCATTCCATACCTTTGGCACAATATATTCTTCTCCCCTATCAATCCTCCCCCCATCCCCCCTCCAACCTCACGTCCCCCCTCTTCCTCTACCCATACCAATGGTTGTTTTGTATTTTAGACCCTTTCCTGGTCATAGAGCAGGTTTCTGCTCCCTCTATTCTAGGGTGGAACTCTATCTGACCCTTATATAAGGCCCGCTCCTCCTAACATTAGTGGTGCAGGCCTGAGCCCTGCCAGATTTCCGGGTTCTCCCTTATATCTTATTTCCTCTTTTTTCCCTCTGCTTCACCACTCCCCCTCTCTCCCCCTCCCCCAGCTCCCCTCCCCTCCATTCAATGTCAGCCATTTTATTTTTTCTTGTAGATAAGTTGCCATTGGTCTTTTTCCTGTTGGTTATTTCTCTACTACTAGTTGTCCATCCAGGTATATCGGGTGTAGGAATTTCCAATCTGTCACAAAAGTCATGTAATTCTTCTGGGGATCTCAATTTTACAGTATGCCCATCTTTCCAGCCCACCAAACAGGCTGGGAACTCCCAATTATAACTTACATAATGGTTCTGCATCAACATCAAGAGAGGTTTTAGCAGCCTCCTTCTCCCTGATGTCTCATATGATAGATCATGGGAAATCTGAAGATAAACCCCTTCATGTTTTATTGGTTTCTTACTCCTCATCTTGCCCCATATTTGGGCATTTTCTTCTAATTCTGAAATCTTATAATAATATCCCTTGGAGATTCCAGTGATATTCCATTTGGTTTTCTGATCCTATGGACCCTTTCTATCCTAATTGGTTGTACTTCTTCTCTACCCAATATTGAGTTAAATATTTCCTTTTGACATATTTCCATTTTTTCTGCCAAATCCTCTCCACTTGCTGATTCTGGTAAACCATGTATTCTCAAATTTTTCCTTTTATTTTGATTTTCTTACATAGTTACATAGTTACATAGTAGGTGAGGTTGAAAAAAGACACAAGTCCATCAAGTCCAACCTATGTGTGATTATGTGTCAGTATTACATTGTATATCCCTGTATGTTGTGGTTATTCAAGTGCTTATCTAATAGTTTCTTGAAGCTATCGATGCTCCCCGCTGAGACCACCGCCTGTGGAAGGGAATTCCACATCCTTGCCGCTCTTACAGTAAAGAACCCTCTACGTAGTTTAAGGTTAAACCTCCTTTCTTCTAATTTTAATGAGTGGCCACAAGTCTTGTTAAACTCTCTTCTGCAAAAAAGTTTTATTTCTATTGTAGGGTCACCAGTATTTGTATATTGAAATCATATCCCCTCTCAAGCGTCTCTTCTCCAGAGAGAATAAGTTCAGTGCTCGCAACCTTTCCTCATAACTAAGATCCTCCAGACCCTTTATTAGCTTTGTTGCCCTTCTTTGTACTCGCTCCATTTCCAGTACATCCTTCCTGAGGACTGGTGCCCAGAACTGGACAGCTTACTCTAGGTGCGGCCGGACCAGAGTCTTGTAGAGTGGGAGAATTATCGTTTTATCTCTGGAGTTGATCCCCTTTTTAATGCATGCCAATATTCTGTTTGCTTTGTTAGCTGCAGCTTGGCATTGCATGTCATTGCTGAGCCTATCATCTACTAGGACCCCCAGGTCCTTTTCCATCCTAGATTCCCCCAGAGGTTCTCCCCCCAGTGTATAGATTGCATTCATATTTTTGCCACCCAAATGCATTATTTTACATTTTTCTACATTGAACCTCATTTGCCATGTAGTTGTGTTCTTGATCTTCCTTTTTAAATGCCAATTCCCTTTGTTCCATTTTTAGAGTCTTTACCTCTCCTTTTAATTCTTTTATTGCTTGTGTATGCTCCACTCTTCTTTCTACATCCTCCACCCTTGTGGCCCAGATCATTATGTATTGTTGCCATCTCAGTTTCTAAAGAATTTTCTGGTGCTGCAAACATGGCTACCATTTCTGCCTTTGTAGGCAATTGAACTTTCAGGTGCTGATCTTCCCCATGTCCCTTTTCTGAATTACTTTCTAGGTCGATTGTTGACCGACCCAGCATACTTGTATCTGGTGAAAGCCTATTTTGTTCTTTTTTATCTTTTACCTTTGTCTGTTGAAGTTGCCTGCGGTTTATCCCTTGTTTGTTTCTTGGCTCCTCCTACTTGGGTCATATACTTTCTTATTGTTCCTGGGCTTGTGCTTATCTTTGGTGATTTTGCTGTTGCCCCTCCTTTCGCTGTTCCCCCCCCTCATTTTATATCTCTATTTGTTTATTGCCTTTTATTTCATTTTTTATTATCCACTGGGAGATAGTAAGATTGATAGTTCTCAGTATATTTATACATCTCCCAATTTAGTTAGAAAAAAAAAGAGGAGCCGACAGATACAATGGAACAAATTGAAATATGCAGTCCTTAATATTTGTATATCTCTTCCCTTAACTCTATAATTAAAAGAGGAAGGGAAAGACCTAAGAGAGGGTGCCTGGGGGATGGCAGTATACCAGACCTTACTGCTTCACCTTTGTATACTACTCAAATACAAAAGGAAGCAGACATCAAGGGACAAAGGAATGAAAGCACCCCCAACGGATATTAATATAGGCAGTCCTTGACACTTTACACTTTACTCTTTACTCAATAGGGATGAGTATGTACAAAAGAAAAGAGAAATGTACACTGAGAGATAATAAAATCTGCAATCCTTGATAGTCATGTATATTTCAATCGTATATCTTTCGATTTTAATCATTTTTAATGATTTTTACTCAGATACGGAAGAGGCAATATCATCTGTAGGTAATGGGGTAGGTAATAAGGGTTATGACTCACCCCTCCTGTTGTTCAAATCATCTGCAATTCTTGTTGGTCTATTGAGATCTATTTGATATCCAGAGGTGGCAGAAAAGGCAAATAGATGTCATCCAGATTCCCAGTTTTACAATATAAAATTTCAGATGGATTTTAACTGGCTTCAGCCGGCCGTCTGTACTCTAGGGCTCTAGTGCACTAGGGCTACTCGGTTATGTCTCTGCTCTCTGCTCTGCTCTGCCTGATGTTCTGATCAGCTCCACAGCAGGAACCTCCTCCGCACTCAACCGAGTCCCGAGCCCTGCCTGAGTACCTCCGAGTTCGCCACCGGAACAGCTGACTCCACCGAACAGCTGAGAACCACTGAGCTCTACTGAGGACCTCCGGTCACCTCTGAGTCTCCATCGTCTCTCATCTGTATCTCCGCTGGAGTTTAATAGCCACCAAGCCTCTCTCACACCAGCAGCAGCCCCATGCCTAGATCGAAAGAGAGACACACTAAAACTCTGGTCTCAGGTCCTCTTCCTCCTGTCCCAATCACCACACCAGGCCACATTGGACACCGGACGAGGGGTTTGAAATGTAAGTGTCAGGATCACTTTTGTGCTACTGCTCCTCATTCCAGCATCCGGGTGTTGGCTGTTGCATTCTGCCTGTCAATGTTCACCTGCAAGGTGATTGATATGGTCAGTCACCTGTTATAGGCAAACCAAACACTCTATCCCTTGCTTGTGATAGAGACAGTATACCTGCATTGTTCCTGTTCAAGCCTCCCTTTTGTCTGCCCTGTTTTGCTAGTCTGGATTTCCCTGTGTATGACCTGGATTGGATATTGGACTATTCCCAGAACTCTGCCTGTCTTTTATCTGGACTGTTATTGGATAGGATAATGGACTATTCCCTGAACTCAGCCTGCCTTTTACCTAGACTTTCATAGAGCCACATTACCTGTCTGCTAACTGCAATTAGCCTGTTTGTTTGCTCTGTTTGCATCTGACCTGGTGTGGTGGCCAGGCACTATAGCATTGTGTATAAGTCCTGGGGGAAACTGAGGATCAGTATGCCACCTTGCTTTAAGGGAAAGGGGGCTGCTATAGGTGAATCACACAGTAGCTAGCTATAGTGTCTGACCACCTGCGTTGGGGTAGACATGACAGTATGGTGGGGTAGGCAGGGGGGTACTATTGAAGGGTGTTCACCCGGAGCTTCCTAGCATGAAATCTCCAGGAGCGCTATTCCTAGGCTCCTCCCCCCTCAGCCGAGGCCGTGGTTTCTGATCCTACTGCAACCGGGAGCCAAGTCTTTTTATCCAACATTAATACCTAACTTCACAGATATTCTTTTGGCTATATTGGCACAAATTCCCAAAGACACACTCCAAATTTTGGAGAAATTTTGTAGAAAACCTTCTAACAACAGCGAAGACTGTCAAATCCATGCCTTCAGATGAGTCTGTAATCAGTTATCTAAAACGAGCCTAGGAAATGCTTGCCTGCTCATATCTCAACAATAGAGAAGCAAAGGAAGCTTTCCCTTCCCAAGACCACTCAAATGAGCTAAGAGACTTAGCTGGACATATATGGATCGAATTTAGCAGGGACAAGCTTAATTTCAATCCATGTATGGGCTAGCTGGTTGTATGTACAACCAGCCTGTCAAGTTCCCAAATAATCAGTGCTGCCATTGTTGTTGTCCACCTCAAATTGTGGGGCTGGGGGAATTGGCTCATTTTTTTCTTTTTTTGTTCGACCCGCTGGTTGAATAACAATGTAAATTAATTATGTATGGCCAGCCTTAGAAATCAAGACAGACACATTACCTGTGTAGCACTACCTTGGTCTTCAATGAGACTGGAAAACTGATTCCTTTACCTTCCAAATAACAAAAAGGAAATTCATTTCACTCGCAAAGGTGTAATTTCAAATAATTTCAATATCCTATGTGATCCATTAGGATTTGCAGCCACTGTCACAATCCAAAGTAAAACTACTACTTATGTAAAAAGTACTACTTATGAACTTATGGTAACCCATGAAACATTTAACTGGGATACTCCAGTACCCTTTGAAAAAAAGGGACTTCGCTGTAGAGTGGTGAAATTCCATAACAGCTCTATCTGATATTAATGCTGTACACCCATATATTCCTGAACATTCTAATGAAGTACATTAGTGGAATGACCATTTACTCAGTATGCTCACATAAAGGTGCAGGTTCCTTTAACTCCATTTTCCACAAATCCTTGGGTTTCTGGACATGCCCTGGTAAGATACATCCCCCAGCTTTCAACCTTCAGCAACCCAGAGAGGCCACATCTAGTGAGCAGAGGTAGCTGGGCAAGTGATCTGTAGCCAGGCGTGCAGTCCTCTACTGTCATAATCGGTGTGCAGCCAGACAGGTTCCTAATAGCATGCAGCTTCTCCGGAAGACCCAGTTATTATAGAGATTTTGCTATTCAGCCATGTTACCGTGATTGAGCCACAAGAGGCATTGTTGTAAATAGTCCACATTTCTGCAGCATTCTGTTTTGTATTATTATGCAGTGTATGCATGCTTTTAGCCATCCTGAACCTTTTTTTGCATTATTGCTTTAACTTGGCAACTGTTTAGTAAACTTCAGTTTACAGTAACTCCCCTTCTGACCATTTGGTCAGTTACATTTTCTGTTAAAGTATAAAGCCACAAACTCTGTATATTTTCTAATGCTTCTGTTAAAACAATTTGACAGTTTCCTCGTGGCATATAATAGTGTATTTTTTCTCTTCTACTTTGAGGTCTTGAGGACACATCTTATCTTAGTTTTTTTGATTAAAACAATAGCTGATGTTGCCTTCTTAAAACTGTGGATATTGAAGCACAGTGTCATATTAGATTTGTTATGGACAAAGCAAAACTGGATCCACACCCTGAGCACACTATACTCAGACTGGAACTCTGTTGTGCAGTATTAAGCCTGGTACACACTATCAGTTTTTTTTTGTTCAACCCAGAGGCCTGAATAAAAAGAAATGAGGAGCTCACTGTACTAACTATCCAATGTTAGTTCAACAAGCTTCCTGCTGAGCTACTGTTGTCTGAAAGGGGGACCCCATCAGAACACCGGTCAGCTCTCACAGCCATTAGCTGCCAGTGCTGATTGGATGCTGATCGGATGCTGGTTTTTCAGCATGCCCATTCATTAAAAGCCTTTTGTTCATCCGGCTTCTGTTGAACCTGATAATAATGGCCATTATTCGGCCCGTGTGTACCAAGCTTTGGCTATTAAGCTAGCTGAACTTGTCACATCAGAAATTGATTTTGAGCTAAAAAAAATACGGAATTCTACACTAACAGCAAATTTGTAATCATAAAAGTCCATAAGACCAGGCTATGCTATGTTTATGTTACCAACAGAGTTCCAAGAATTAAGGGAGCTGGATGTCTAACACAGTGGCACTTTGTGACTACTTATTACTAGGGATGAGGTTTGGATGAACTAAATAGACTGTTTACCCACCCACTGAAATGATACATTGGTTGCTGCAGAAAATCTACATTTTTTGGGGGTGTTACTACCACTAAATATGATAGCTTTCCACTCGGAAATGTGCATCTGGACCCACTCAATGTTTGTTATATTGCTGGTGTCCATTGTCTGCATTATGATGTCATTGGTTGGGCTTGCTGTCTGCATCACACAATCAGTTGTTATGGTGCAAACAAAAATGGGTCCTCCCAAAATCCATACCAGACTCTTAACCCAGATAGGGATTTAAATGATTTTATATTGCAGTGCACACCTCTGAGAGCAAGAATTTTAGGGCTATTATTCAAGGTTAACTCTAAACTGATGGCCTGTAAGGGCTTTTAAATTGTTACTTAACCTAAGACCCAGCATTCGCTATATCAGGTCTACCATAGAACATGGAAATGCAATCGTTTTAGTAAATATAAACGGCTAAATACGTTTTCCCGTATATAGCAGTATATAGCAGTCTTGTGACTTCTATCAGTGTCTGGATAAAGCTTGTAGAGGAGTTTTCTTCTCCCCTGATTGTCCTATGAGGATGCATGACCCCTGACCCTTTGTCTGGACAGTGCTGACTGGCCCTGTGCTGATCACACGCACTCTCCCAAGAAAAAGAAGCTCTCTAGCAATTCACACCAAACTGAGCATGTGCAGCTTGTCCCCTAATGCTCTGTTTTATCAGGTGATATATTGGGGACTCCGGAAGGAGAGGACCAGAAGAGACAGGATCAAACAGTCTTTTTACACAATGCAAAGGATTAACCCCTTAGGTTCCACAGTGAGTATAACAAACATGCATTACTGCATATACAGATTGATTTTACTGTTGTGGGTTTAGTAACACTTTAAAGTGATTGTAAACTCTCCCCCACAACTTTATTCAATATAAATTAGCATACAAAACCCTAATGAACACTGCTTGTAGATATCTCCTTACTTGCTTAGTATAGTTGTAATCATTTTTGTTCTTTAGAATGATGTCACTGGAGCATGCCCATATGTCCCCTGATTTACGGCACATTCTGTGTGCTTGTCTGTCTATTATCAGGACTTCCTACGGCACAACACTGAAATCCCATGAGACTGTATAATCACTCAGAGCTTCCTACTACACCCCATGTGACCATGTGCCATCACATGGAGTGTAAACCTGGGCATCGGACAGCATTACAGCATTACTGCAGTCTTATCAGCTGAAGCTGATAAGACTGACAAACAGATAATCAGCACAAGTAAATACTATGAAATAAAACAAGTCAGCTATGAGCAGGTAAGCAGGGTTGCCATAGAAATGTTGGATTGAGAAGGAGGCCTAGTTAACAGTACAGGAAGTGCTTAATGTAAGGGTGGAAATACACTCTACTGTGGACTCAGAAAACAATACTTAAGATGGCGCTGCCTTACCACTGGAGACAAGTTTTTTAAAGTTTCTTTAAACAGTAAGTAATATGCGATTTTGGGCTGGATTACAGTGGCTATAGTTTGATAATTACTTATTATAATGGACTAAATGAAAAGAAGCATCAGAGTGGGAGAGTTTACTTCCTCTAACTAGTCTAGGCCTTTTCTGGATATATAGTATATTTTGCTGGAAAATTACTTAGAACCCCCAAAGATTATATATATTTTTTTTAAGGCAGAGGCCCTAAAGAATAAATTGGTTGGTTTTGCATTTTTTTATGTCCTATGGTATTTGTGCAGCGTTTTCTTAAACACAATTTTTTGGGAAAAAAATACACTTTTTTGAATTTTAATGCAAAAAACACAATACATAACCCAATTTTTTTGTAAAATATAAAAGACAAAGTTATGCCAAGAAAATAGATACCAAACATGTCTTGCTTTAAAATTGCGCACGCCCGTGCAACCGTGACAAACAACGGAAAGTTTACTATCCATAGGCAACATTTTTAAAGCCTTTACAGGTTACCACTTTAGATTTACAGAGAAGATATGGAGCTAGAATTACTGCCCATGATCTGACGTTCACGGTTATAGCTCACATGTGTGGGACGATCGATGTTTGCCTGCTTGCGGGAACAAAGCGCGTGTTCGCCTTTGCGCGCAAGCACGGAAGAACAGGGGCATCCTTGTGACAGCAATAGGCATGTGACAGGTCCTCTTTCTGGAAAGTTATGGGGTCTGTAAGACCCCAAATCCCTCCTTTACACTTAAAAGCATGCAAAACACCAAGATGCTAGCGCCAATAGTTTTCGAGTAAACCGGTAATGATGTCATGTCATTGCTTCCGGTTTACTATAATGAACAGCCGATCAAAGCTGATCCCGGCTTTGTTCAGCTGCATTGGTTGGTCGCTCAGGTCTCCCAGTGGGACCGGAGAGCCACGAGAGAGCCATGGAAGGTCATTTATTTTTCTTTAGAAATGTCAGTTTTGCTGCAGCAGGTTCTATACATAGTATAGATGTGGCACTTTACAGGCAGACTAAAGGGACCCCATAGGCACTATATTTAAAGGAATTTTTAATTTTAATTGTTTTACTTTAAGCATTATTAAAATTACTGCTCCAAACGATATAAAAAAAATGTTGCATTGATAGTATCAAAAATGAAAAAATAGTTAAAAAAATGAAAAAAACGCCAAGATTTAAAAAAAAGGCAGGTCTGGTTTGGATTTTGAGGGGGTTCCCCCAAAATCCATACCAGACCCTTTTCTGAGCATGCAGCCCAGCAGGCCAGGAAGCACCCCCCCTCCTGAACCATACCAGGCCATATGCCCTCAACATAGGTTGGTGCTTTGCGGCAGGGGGGCTCTGCCCCCACATCCCAAAGCACCTTGTCCCCATGTTGATGGAGACAAGGGAATCTTCCCAACAACCCTGGACGGTGGTAGTGGGGGTCTGCGGGCAGGGGGATTATCAGAATCTGGAAGCCCTCCCTTATGTGAATGTGTGTGGGGTACATTGTACCCCTACTCATTCACCAAAAAAAGTGTCAAAATAATTAAAGACATGAGCCAGTTTTTGACAATTCCTTTATTAAAAAAAATTAAAATAATGTCCTCAGATGTAGATCCATCGTCAATCATGACCCCCGCCGCATAGCTGGACCCAAAAAAAAACACTCTGCCCACAAGGAAGACTGATCGTCAAATGCCTGCTCTGCCGAGTGACAGTTCTTAAATAGGTAAGGGGCAGGGCCACCTGGTGACATCACCTGGTTGTTCCGTCCCCTTGTAACATCACCGACCCAGCATGCACCGCTGTTTTTTCCCTGATTTTTTCTTTGCCAACATTTTTTTTTCATTCAGCTGTCAGCGGGGAAGCCTGCTGACAGCTGATGACTCATTCATTGTTAAGGACGTGATTCCCTGCCCCGCTTCTAAACAACCTATTAACTGTGCGCTCGGCGGGCGAACATCCCCCTTCTCCTCCCCCCACCCCCTCTCCCAGATTCCTCTCTCTCCCTCTCCCCCTTCTTCTCCCTCCCTCCCTCCCTCCTCCCCCTCTTGTCCTTATGTCTTACCTCCATTCCCCCTGCCCCCCTTTCCTCTCCTCCCTCCCTCTCTTCCCCCTTTGTTTTTCCACATTCCTCCTCCCCTCTTTCCTCATGTGCAATCTATTTTAGTCTTCCTCTTATTTATTATCATTTTCCATGAGTGCTAGTCCATGGTATTAATTATCTTATAGGAGTTGGTCATGGTCTCCTCCCCTTATGTACAGACTCCTGGTACTCAGGGTTGGAGGTGCAGGCACTGGGCACATTCCTCTCAAGCAACATCACCTGTCACATCACTGCAGATCGGGTCTGCAGAGTTTACTCTAGATCAGATGATCTATTTTTCTGTCAAAGTATTTGTAAGTGATATAGTTTTGTAAACATAGTTGTGAACAATGCATTTGTATCTCTATGTATATCTATACTGTGTTTTCCTTTCTTTCTTAGTAACTACGCTCAATGACATCTCCTGAACCCCTGTAGAAGCTACAACTGTGAAACAGGTTGGGTTAACTATCACCCTCCCTCTTTATCCCTATATTGTTGATTTTTACTCTTTTTATGCTGCCATATGTGTATAAAAGGGAGGATGATATTTCAGGAAGGCTGAGCTGTTCCTTACTTACTTCTGTGGGGGGGGGGGGGGGGCGGCTCGGCACTATAAAAATCTCACTTACTCTCCATTTTGTTGTTCTCTACCTTATCAGGTTGAGGTGCTGATAAGATCAGTTTGACCAAATATTGTTGATTGGTTAATCTGTTTGAATTTATCCCATTTGGATTGTCCTGCAGTGTATGCTGCAATTTCTTTGTTGTTCTACATCTAATCTGTTTGTTCTTGTATAGATGGTAAACCCCGTGGCACTAGTAGTGATTTTTTGTAAAAGAAATGTGAATAAAAATATGTTGCTGCTTCCCTCAAAAGAGTGATGTGCTCCTGTTGGTAAATAGAATATTAGATTCAGGGGGTGCTATTGTGAAATAATGCGTGCCAGCTGATCAATCTAGATGTACCAGCCCGCTATAATACATGTGTCTACACTGTATATAATTAGTCCCAAAAAAAAAATAAATTGAAAAACACTTAAATTGAGTGAAAATTACAAAGAGAAGTCCACAGCAAAACATACATGTAGAATAGCTATAGTCTTATGATTGAAATAATGTGTTAAACCAATTGTGAAGCAGATATCTATGCATCAGATATAATAAATGTGAATATTAATTTCCAAATTGTGTGAACACATTAGTAGTGTAAATTGAGAACACAAAACAGTCCACAACACCATATAGATGTGAAAACAAATTCAGTCCTCCGATTAGACCAATGTCATCTAATAAAGATATTGAATCCTCCACCAAGCTACATTCACCGGGAGTGGAATAGATAAATGATCTGCTTACCAGATCAGTTTGACCTCTTTCCTAGGAAAGATAGTCAAATTGCGCTTGTGCAGTGTAGTGCCTGCTCACATAGATGGAAGGATGTAATAGGGAGCCTCTTCCTCAATGGCACAGGCAGGATATGCAATGAAAACAAGGGCACATCCATAGCATAATACTGTCTTGTTTATTGATAAAATCCAAATTTAAAAAAGGTGGCCAAATGGCCTCTTACATTTAAAAGTGCCTACCCGGCACTGGGGCTGCTGGCTTGTCAAAAATGTGCTGTGTGTAGTAGCCTTTGTTCCACCTCTGTGGATGCCGTGCGTTCCATCGGCTTAGATCAACAACTATGGACTGTTTTGTGTTCTCAATTTACACTACTAATGTGGTCACACAATTTGGAAATTTATATTCACATTTATTATATCTGATGCATAGATATCTGCTTCACAATTGGTTTAACACATTGTTTCAATCATAAGACTATAGCTATTCTACACGTATGTTTTGCTGTGGATTTCTCTTTGTAATTTTCACTCAATTTAAGTGTTTTTCAATTTTTTGGGGACTAATTATATAGACACATGTATTATAGCGGGCTGGTACATCTAGATTAATCAGCTGGCACGCATTATTTCACAATAGTGCCCCCTGGATCTAATATTCAATCTGTTTGTTCTTGTCTTGTACAGAAAGTTTCAGGGCAGAAAGCTCACTATTGACTTGGCTCAACTGGACCTTGACTTCTTTAATAACAAGTAACATGTAATTCAGTGAAATTTGGGTGGATACCTCACACCATTTTTCACAGAATTCTCGTTTGTGCTGATCGATTGTAGGCTGATTTCTGATCCGGTAGCCCCTTGGGACCTCCCTTGTTCTGTAATATTCTGACAGGATCTGTTTGTGCAGTTCGATTTCCACTTGTCTTTTCCTTAAACTATTTATCTCTCTCATTGACGATTGGTGGCTGTGTCAGATCCAAATGCCTTGTCAGTATCCAGAGGTAAAAGGATTGCTTCAATCTCTCCCTGACTGTAAATACATCCAAAGTTTTCGTCTCTGTGTGATGATGGAATTTCGTCAGAGGCCATTTGGTTATGGGCGATGTTCATGAATGAAAAAAAAATTGTTGAATGTGATGCCCCGTTACCTTACAGGCTCATCCAAAGTACAATACCCTTGTAATGGGCAGCAATTCCCACATATAGACACTTGTCCTCTTCCTTCACCCTTGCAGGTGCTGTCTTAGTTTCTGGGAATGATTGGACGTCAATTGTGCAAGAGGCCACCTCATAGAGATAAGTGAAAGAATGTCAGTACTGTACAGCATGGAGCTTATGTCCGGAAGATTCACTGTATTGGTGTATTGGGAATCGAAAACCTATTCCAGGGGACAGTGCCAAGAGAATGTCTGACCCAATGTTTGATAAAGGTGGCCTACTGAAAGTAGGTGATCATGGTAGTAAAACCAAACTGTTCCACAGACCTGTTTCTCCTCTATGATGAGTGTCATGCCTCCAGCATAGTGTGCATACAAATAAGTGCATAAGCTTGTTTAGCAATGTTTTGACCCTTGCAAGGCTTCCATCTTCCCATTATTCCTCACTCCGGAACACAGACTCCATATTGATGCATGTGAAGTGAAGAAGCATCTGAGGGAGCCAGTAGTCATCTTGGACTCATGTTTGGTCAAGGAGATGCATAATAGGAAGGACTGAACTTACTTTATACCCAGCTCCTGATATGCCTTTAGCAGTATAAGATACTGTACATACTTATACATGTTGGACAGAACACGTGCAGCGGGAACAGAACCCATGTTATTGATATATGCAATAAAGGTTTTGCCATTTTTCACATGGGCTGCTGGTAAAAACAGGTGATTGAGCCATTGTGTGACCCCCCCCCCCCCCCCAACTGCCCATCTAAATCCAACCATACACCTGGAGAGGGCTGTACACAAGCCATGCTGTGATGCGCTGTGCCACGATCGCAGCAACTTTAACACGTCTCGTCAAGTTGTTTGGCAGCACCGCCTGTCATACTCACCCATTCAAGTCAATGGGGCCAAGTCACAATTATGAGCATTCAGCAAAAATAAATTCAAAGAACAAAAAAAGAGATCCATTCAAGAGGTGATAATATTGCATTTTGAATGCTTAATAGTAGCTGCTTAGGCACCCTCTGAAAAGCATTCCCCTGTAGATCTCTTTTCAGAGACTGACGAGAGGTAAAACTAAAAAAGCCACATATATAGCAGCAATTTAAAAGCTTAGAAACATAAAAAAAAATAATAAAATTGAACCAAACTATTATAGTTTTTTTTAAACCTAACAGATCAAATTAAGGCATGCTGGTACTAACGTAGACACAAATAAAACCTTGTGTCTACGTGAGACACAGTGCATTCATTTACTTGGGGACTATCCAAACCAATGTTTCCCAAATAAAACCCTATGAACACTCATAAATAATGCAATGAGAAGAGTGGAAAGCAAAGACGCCCAAGCAACCAGTCATAACTTACTGATACCAGGCCACTACAAGATGGATTGCAAATGGTCGCTTATCTTTGCAGTTTGACTTTACAATGTTTTAATAAATACAACCATGTTGTACCAAGTTAAAGTGTTACTAAACCCACAACAGCAAAAATCAATCTGTATATACAGTAAAGCCTGCTTGTTATACTCACTGTGGTACCTAAGGTGGTAATCCTCTGCATTGTGTAAAAAGGCTGTTTGATCCCATCTTCTCTGTCCCTCCCCTTCTTCCACTGTCCCCAAACCACCTCCTGATAGAACATAGACCAGGGGACAAGCTGCACATGCTCGGTTTGGTGTGTATCACTAGAGAGTTTTTTTTCTTGGGAAAGTGCATGTGATCAGCACAGCCAATCAGCACCCTCCAGACAGAGGGTCAGGGGCCCTGCAGTCTCATAGGACAATTAGAGCAGAATGAAAACTCCTCCTACAAATTTTATATTTACTAAAACTACTGTGTTGCATTTCCATGTACTGTGTAAGACCAGATATAGTGAATTCAGGGTCCTGGGCTTAGTAACACTTTAAGGTTTCCATTTTATTTTGAAAAAATTCTAGACAGGTTAATAGTTGTTCACCCTCCTAGCTTTATGAATCAGAAAAGCATTTTAAAACATTAGGTTCAAAAACATTTGAACAAGTTCTAATATATCCAATTTGTTTTTAAAATTGCTTGCACTTTTATCAAGGAAAAACGTTCACTGTACTCCACTAAAACATTGGTTTCAATAAAAATAGCGTTAATGTAAAGAAGACGTTTGCAAAAACCTGAAAGTGCATATTGGAAACTATCTCTATCTGTTCATGCTTTCCAGGATTGCATCAAAGTGTATCTTTAAGTAATGTGGCGTGCAAGTATTACCAACCGACTAACAGGGTCACTACAGGGCTCCTGTCCCCTGCAGGGGGAACATTAAGCTATTACCCTAGTAAAAACAAATTACAAAATAGCAGAGTAGCCTTTGCAATATTCAGAACTCTCTTCCAGGTTTTAATATGTAATTGAAGTTGGACAGTGAGAACAAACTTCAATTCCATGCCAGGTGGAGAAGTATTTTATAAGTCTCAATGCTGGTAAGGCAGGAAGTGAAGGTGGGGCTCAGCTCACTGACCGACACTATTCAGGCATTACAAAGAAGGAGTATGGTTAGGGTATTGTGTCTTCACATCTGCCCTAGAACTAAGCAATGAGGAAGTCACAGCAACCTTCAACCTCTGCATTGTAAAAATGAAGTCTCAGAACCTACACAAATGGTATGTTAGCTCTTGCTGCTCATGTCAGTCATGTTTACATGCTCAATGCTTAGTTAAAACGTTGTTGTAACATTAAAGAAGCACACTTGCTGTAATAATTAGTCATTGATTAAATGTAAGTTTATTTTTTCAAGCTAAACTCCTGGGAAATGTAAAAACTACCCTTGCTTTCTCTGCACTGCAAGGTATATTTGTCCTTTCTGTCTAGGGAAATATTAAAAAGGCAGTTTTTTCTTATCCCATCCCTCACTCCTCTGACAGACCGCGCTTTCCTCTTTCCTCCAACACTATGGGTTGTGGGTGGGTCCTCAGGGTCCTTAGAGAAGAAGAAGAGAGGAGGGGCCTGTGGGAACGAGGGATAGGGTAAGTTAAACCATTTTTACTGGTACCCTACACAAAAATTAGCACTTAACCCTTGTAGTGCAGGGGAGCCCCACCACAAGGGAAGTTTTCCATTTTCAAAGTTCAGCTTTAAGTATCATAGTTGTTTTTTTAATAAATCAATTCAGCCAACTATGTTGCCATATGTGTGGATTTATTTTGGGCCTTGTGACATCTGGCAGAGACGTGTATCAGGCCCAGTTTAGAACTTACTGGTGTTGTGTATTCACATCTGGAGTCTAGACTTCCTGACTCTAGCCAGGCCTCTAAACATCTCTCCCTCCTTCCCGTAACTCTTCCATATGCTCCCTTTAATTCTCATTGTTTACTTAGGTGGTTTTGGCTCATCAATACACTCCTTTAAAAGCACACTTATGCAGATCACTTGAGAAGAGTGGAAAGTACACTCGGATCAAAGCCAGCTGTGCTGCAAAATGAAAACAATTAAAATAACTGGATGACAAGTTCAGTGTTTTGTGATCCTCCGTCACAGTGACATAACTTAACCACTTGATATCATTTGCTAGCTTTCTGATTCTTAGTTAATAATGATATGTTTGCACAGCAGTCTCAATTATTTGTGGGAAGCTGAATGTTGTTTTAGATTTGTGTTTTCTTTTCTTCTCTTTAACTGTGCATGGTGTTTTGCTTAGTATTTTCAGATATCAGATAATAAGCAGTAGGAAACAATAAATTACATTTGTAAACCAATTCTATGCTTACACAGTTACATAGTCCATCGAGTTAAAAAAAAATGAATCCTCAGAACCCTGAGTTTCGAGTTGATCCAGAGGAAAGGAAATAACTTTTAATAATTGTTGTCCTATTTGTTCAATTTACTTTAACAAATAAAAAATAATCCTTTCTGAATCATTGAAGCAACCAGATAACTACATGAATCAACATTAGACTTTTACTTTGTTATAGATTTTAGTCACTTGTGTGCTTTTAGAAATGTATTTAATCTATTTTTAAAAAGTTTACTGAATCTATTCAGTTTCTAAGAGCGACTGTTGTGACAATTGTTACACTAAAGAACCCTTTGCATATACAGAGGTTGAATGCATTTTCCAGCTACTAGTAATGCCCTCATGGTTTTTGTGGGCCCCTTAAAATATTATTTTATAATTATACAGTATAGCCATAGAAGCTAATAAAACACTTCCTTTGTCATCTCATAAGGGGTAATGAATTTACCTATTTTTATTTCCAAGCTGTAGTATTCCATGCCTATAATTACTTAAAGTGATTGTAAAGTAAAAAAAAAAATCACTGCCAGCCCCTCCGTTATATGAAGCCATCCTACACTATGTAAGTGTTATGCCCTGTACACACGGTTGGATTTTCAGATGGAAAATGTGCGATCGGAGGTTGTTGTCAGAAATTCCGACCGTGTGTGGGCTCCATCGGACTTTTTCCATCGGATTTTCCAACACACAAAGTTTGAGCAGGCTATAAAATTTTACCGGCAACAGAATCCAATCGCGTCAATTCCGACCATGTGTGGACAATTCCGACGCACAAAGTGCCACGCATGCTCAGAATAGATTCCGAGACGGAACTGCTCGGTCTGGTAAAATTAGCATTCGGAATGGATATAGCACTTTCGTCAGGCTGCAATGTTTTAAATTGTTTAATGCAGCGCACTCTCTTCTTCTTTATAATGCTAGAAGAATGAAGTTGTTTTGCTGCTCATATTCACACAGACTTCTCACAAACTTATTTCTTTATTATTTATTTTATTTATTTATCATGATTTCGTCAATATATTTTGATTTGTCACATCTGACCCAAAAATTTTCATTATTTTTTTTGTTGTTTGTATTTTTTTCAAGGCTGAACTTTTTTTTTTTTTTTTGTTACTCCAGAATGTTTTTGGGTGTGTTTTGTGTGTCAAGTTACCACAACACCATTATTATCTTGTATTATTTATTCTCAAGGATATTGTTTGGTGTTGGTGTCCCTTGTTAATTTCACATTGTATTTTTGAAATGTACCTGCCTCCTCACAAACAAACTGTCCTTTTTGAAGGAAAACACACATAGGCGAGTATAATTGAAACAAAAATTCCTTTATTAAGGGCTCATAACCAAACAAACAGGGAGGCAACGCTGGATAAACATCAGAAATTGGCAAAGCCTTTGGCCCCCAGGGCACACATCAATTATTTTACTGCAAAATTGGTGGTCCGAGGAGTCCATATATAAGGGAGTACAATCTGGTCCAGAAGTCCAAGATATCATGAACAGCAGCAGACATGTATGTCCCCAAGCTGTGGTCATACAAGAGCCTGCATCTTTTGCCAGACCAGACTGAACCCAGGCCATCACTCTCTGGTCTTCCTTACACGCTTCCTTCCCGACTGTGGCTCTGGTGTTGGAGGTGTGGCAGGAGGAGGAGTAGGACCTGAAGGAGGAGGAGGAGGAGGAGGATCTGGAGGAGGAGGAGGAGGACCATGGGTGAGCTCACAAATGTGGCTTTCGCATGTGAGTTGGCCCCTCAACCCCTTATGTAGAGCTTCTAAAATGACAAACTCACATAAGAGGCATTGGCCCTCCTCCATTTGCTGCATTTTTCATGCTGTTAGGTCAGCAAAATCCTCTTCCACACCATGGGGTGTTCTGAGGGCCTCAGTAGCCTTCCAAAATAGGCCAATTGCAGCCTCCTCCAGGTTACCCCACTTCCTGCCACTTTTTCTTTGAAGGCGGAGGGGAGGGACCTGGGTATTGGGCAGCCTACTTGGCCCAGTCACCTCCTGGCTGAGACTTTCCTATGTATGAAAAAGGGACATGGTTTTAGTTTGTGGTTCATCAATCACAATCAGAAATTAATACTCCAAACTAACATCTATTTAACATAATTAATTTGACAACCAGAAATATTTAGAAGAATGCTATACCTGGCTCAAGCTGGGCTCCTCCACATTTTGCTGCCTAGAAGGCCCAGGTTGGGCGTCAGAAGCCTCAGCTGAGGGGGAAGGAAGCGTGGAAGGAAGAGTGGAGAGTGCTGGCCTGGGTTCAGTCTGACCTGCCAGAAAATGCAGCCTGTCATAGTACCACAATCTGGGGACATAAATGTCATCTGCTGCTCCTGATCTCTGGGAATCCTGGACCTTCTTGTGCTCCCTAAGATAAGTGCTCCTCATACCACCAATTAGGATCTTCAAATAGGTGATGTCTGCCGTGGGGATCACCGGCTTCACAAATTGCAGCAAATTATCCAGCGCTGCCTTCCTCTTTGTTTGGTTCTTATAATCAGGGTGGTTTACCTGCCACAGACAGGGCAGCTCCCTGAACATATCTATGAATATGCTGAGAAACTCCTGATCCTTCAAGATATCCATTTTCTCTGCAAGACACAACACAAGACAAACCCTAATGTCAGGCTAAAGTCTCCTAATCTTGTCCAAATAGAGGCCTCAGTCTAGAAGCAGTATAGGCCCAATTTTAAATCTTACCTTCGTTATCACGATCGGCGCCTCCGATACTCCTTCCCCTGCTCACAGATCGTATGTACTATGTACGCGTGTTACGCTTTATATACACTGCGCATGCGTGAAACTCCGCCGCCCCTGTCGTTCTTTCTAGTCTATTCCCCGGCGCAGTGGGGAAGAGCACATGGTGGAGACAGAGCAGGTGCGTGCTAATTACAGCAACGAGGAGGAGGAGGAAAGCCCGGAGCCAGAAACGTCCCGATCCTGGAGGAGACAATTAAAGGCATCAAATATGTCCTTTGGGGAGATGTTGGAGATGGTTGACATCCTGAAAAGGGACGACTATGATGGAAAGTATGGACCTTACCCCAACCCCAATGTCAGAAAGGCCAAGATAATGGCGAAAGTTGTGAAGAGTCTGCACCGTAATTTTGGGGTACGGCGATCCAAGGATCAACTCAGGAAGCGGTGGTCGGACCTCAAATTAAGGGAGCACGATCAGTATAGAAGGATCAGGAGAATGCTGCAAAAAAGTAAGTAGTTGTCCTGTATTCCTATTCTTTATTTTTATTACATTCGTGCTGCTCCGTGTGCTTTTCTTAACTGTTGTATAGTTTAAAATGGCAACTTTCATCTTCACGACACATTATTCGTTCGTTCGGCCTAGAAAACACCATGTTTTGTCCAGATGCAGTTCAAAACATTTTTTCAGGCATACTTCTGTAAAATAAATTTTGTTGTCTAGATGGGTTTGGAACTAGAATGAAATGCAAACTCGATTCTGTGTAAGGAGAGGACACTCAGCAGCTGTTTACATATCTGGACACAGGAGCACTAGTGTGGGACACCAGAACACCCTTTTTATTAGGGGGCCCACACAGGTGCTCCTGTGGATACTATAGAGGTGTCTGTGAAGCTTGTACAAAAAAGGTAAGTATTCAAGCTTGACAAAGTGTCAAAAATATTTCTTTATCTTGGAACTCTGCCAAAATAGACAATTGTACCCCACTTCCAAGCAATGTTTCATATTACTATTTCTGTCACCAAATACCTGTGTGCTAAGTATACCTATTTTTTTTAACATAGGGGAGAAAAGACTCGGAGGACACCACTCATCCGAGGAGACAACAGACCTCCCACCTCATGAAGAAGTGGAAATCCCCCAAAGCCAACAGGAGGAGGAGGATGAAGGAGACGTGGTGGAAATTGTCACCAAAACAGGTGAGTGTCTGCGACCACAGGCTCAGGTAAGAGATGGATGCCAGCATATTTATAATACATGGTGTGTTTTTGTTTCTATATTTTTATGTGATCGTGATGTTGTGGATCCAGGTCATTTCACCAGTGAAAGTGCCCAGATCATGATCAGAGAGATCATGGGGTGTAACAGGGACATGGAAAACATCAAGCAAAACATCAATGATGTTCAAAACAAAATGAAGAACATCATTGTTGTTTTAGGGAGAGTTTAAAACACCTCCAAATCCCTTTGTTGTGCTTTTTTTACCGAAAAAATGTTTCACATTTTTTGACATATTCCAAATTTTGAAGATTCATACAGTGTGTCAACATGTGCTATCTGCCATCACGGGAAATCAATGTATGGGTTTTGGGGGTGCAACCCCTTGCTCAAAAAATAAAGTAGCTTTGAGGAAGGGGTTGCACCCCCAAAACACATCCCTTGATCCCCCATGATGGCAGCTAGCACATGTTGATATTCGGCGATTTGTGAGCATCTTCAAAATTTGGCTTTTCCAGGGGTGTCTTCAACTCATCTTCTGAACGCAATATCAAACACAGTTTATAAATACTCATGTCTGATATTGCCTTCAATTTATAAAAAAAGTTGAACTTTGTAAGTTCCAGATTTGTGTATTTCTTGTTGGTTTTAAACATGCCTGTTTTACCTTAAATGGACATTTCTACTTTTATTAATGTGACCCAAAAATTGTTATACAACAAACATGTTGGTTTGTTTTAAAAACCTTTTATAAATGCAAATGTGATTGTGCTGGTATTAAAAAGACTGATAATCAAGAATGTGTGGATTCTTCTTTCAATGCTCGAAAACTTTGGGTGTGGTAAAATTGGTGTTTTCTTTGAAAATGGGTGTTATTTACTAAGGGGAAATCCACTTTGCACTACAAGTGCAGTTTCAGTGCAGTCTCAAGTGCACTTGTAGTGCAAAGTGTCTTTGCCTTTAGTAAATAACCCCCAACAGTGCTTTCTAATTTTACACAATCACGCCATTTTCAAGACTCCCCAAATTTATGTCAGGGTCAGCTAAAAGAAACACAAGTAGTAAATGTCAGCAAATATTTTAGTAGTTAAAATTTGTTTTTTATTTAAAAAATGTCTCAGACATTGTCTGGCAAATTGATGGCCCCCCTATCTGCAAAGTATTCCATGTATCTTAGACGGACCTTGCGGGCACTCGGGGGGGCAAGCCAGGACGGCCAGCTTCAAGCGCCGTCAGAGTTGGTTCATTTACATGAATTCCGGGTTCAGGCCCAACTGAGCCAGCATAGTTCACAGGATTTCTCCTTAAAAAGTTGTGGAGAACACAGCAAACCAGGATGATATGATTGAGTTTATACTCCGCCATGTGTATGGGTGTAAGAAATAGGCGGAACTGGCTGGCCATTATTCCAAAAGTTCCACCACTCTTCTGGCTCTGGCCAGCCGGTAATTAAAAACCCTCTGGTCCGGGGTGAGGGTCCTCATAGGGAATGGCCACATAAGATGGTCCCCCAGTGCAAATGCTTCATCTGCAACGAAGCCAAATGGGAGTCCTTCCACATTGTCTTCTGGAGGTGGCAAGTCCAAGCTGCCATTCTGGAGACGCCTGTAGAACTCCGTCTGGGCGATGACTCCACCATCTGCCATTCTTCCCCACGTCCACATACAGGAACTCGTAAGTAGCCGACACCACCGCCAACATCACAATACTATTGAACCCCTTGTAGTTGTAATAGTATGACCCTGAGTTGGGTGGTAGGACGATGTGGACGTGTTTCCCATCAATTGCCCCTCCGCAGTTAGGAAAGTCCCACCACTGGGCAAAGTGGGAGGCCACAGTCTGCCATTCCTATGGGTTGGAAGGAAACTGTGGAGTCAAACAAGAATAAAAAATTATTCATTTTGCACATAAACATGGAAAGCAGATTAGGCACAAACATTCTTGGCCAACATCAGTATAACATTTATTTTAGGGACTATTTAAAGACAAAGGTATAAGATCCACCTATCAGATTCCTCCCCCCCTCTCATGGGCCATTTGTAAAAATTTATGGTGGGGGAAATGTTTTGGACAGGTAACCCTCTCCACTTTAGTGAGAGATGAATGCCTAAATAATGTGTATTACTTTGGCCAGCCCCTCCTTACTTACACTATTGGCAGCCCACTGGACAGGTAAGAAGTGTCATAATACAAAGAGATAAATACACACTGTACACATTTTAGCACATTTTTACATTCTGCTATTACCTATCAAGATAATAATAGGATACAAAAACTTAAAACAGTACCATTTAAAAGTATTCAGGCAGGACCTTGCACTACATGCTTTGGGGAATTCATCCATAAATCTGACCACAAAAGAGGTAGGTATAGTGTGTATGGGTTTGGCAAAGTCAGCAGATAGAGGATTGTTATCAGCTGAGTTAGCAGTTGGGGGGAGGGAGGGTTCCAAATGATTTCGTGAACCCCCCCAAAAAAACCTCTGGCACTCTGCCTGAATTTAAAGCCCAAATCACAATTTTCAACATTTTAGGGGGTATTTAGGGTAAAGCACTACTATGGAGCTGATAAAATACATTGTTAAGTGACTACATGAGGTGAATATAGGGCCAGGAGACCATGCTGGGGAGGTAAGTGAAGGCAAATATGTATGAAGGAGAAAAAAAAAATTACATAAAAATCCAGCATGCATGAGAACAAAGGGGACATTCACAGCATATTACAATCATGGTAATTAGGGAATGAGGAAAGATATACAATATATTATTAAACATTAAATACAATACAATGTGATATTAAAGGATAAAAATCTTACCTTAATATACTCCTTCTGCAGGACCTGGATGATGGCAGAACAGGTCTCTGGGATAATGATCCCCAGAGCCTGGGGGGAGATGCCTGTCGAGAACTTAAGGTCCTGCAGGCTTCTCCCCGTTGCCAAGTACCGCAGGGTGGCGACAAGCCTCTGCTCCGGAGTGATGGCTTGCCTCAAGCAGGTATCCTGCCTGCTGATATAGGGGGTCAGCAAAGCCAACAAACGGTGAAATACTGGGTCCGTCATCCGGAGAAAGTTCCTGATTATTCTCACGGATCTCACGGAGCAAAGGCATGTGACAGAATTGGTCACGCTGGAGCAACCGATTCTTGGTCCATGAACTCCTCCCCAACCTGTTCATGGACTGGGCTTGTGTCAAGGTAAGGACCCCAACACCAAGCCCCCGCACAGCACGAACTCTACGAGGAGTACATATACGCAACATGGCTAGAAAACGGTCGGCTGATCAGAACGAAGTAACAGAACACACTGAAGAACAGGCCTGTGAAGAGTGACCTGAAAATCAGTAACGAACGAACAAGAATACAATGACAGCGTCAAGGGTAACTTGCTGCACGCACTGAAGACCAGATACAGACCCACAAGCACAAACTGAACAGCAACTTTGTGCGACCGTGTGTAGACAAAACAAGTTTGAGCCAACATCTGTCAGAAAAAATCCATGGATTTTGTTGTCGGAATGTCTGATCAATGTCCGATCGTGTGTATGGGGCATTAGTGTAAAACAATGCTTCTAAATACCTTATCTCTGATCTTTTCTGGACTGTTACATGACTTCCGGCCTCTCTCCTCCTCCGATCTAAGAGCTACAGTGGGAGGTGACAAAATCTCCTCTGACGTCAGCCAGGGAGGTCACGTGACCACTGTAGCCTTTAGATTGGAGGAGGAGAGCAGCTGGAGTTCACATGACTGGCCAGAACAGGTATTTAGAGGCATTGTTTTACATTAACAATTACACAGTGTAAGATGGCTTCATAAAAGAGAAGGGCTGCCAGTGATATTTGTTTAACTTTACCTAACTATTAATAGCAAAAGGAGAAGAGGGGAGGGGGGCTCACACACACACAGGAGCTGACAGGCTGGGAGGGAGGGGGAGAGAGGAGAGCAGCGGGATGACGGAGGCACGTAAACTGACCATGGTAATCAGGGATCAGCAGTCATAATTACCATGGTCAGTTTACACAGGAACAAGCAGGATCAACCAGGTTTTTTACCGCTTAGAGAGGAACAGGTTAGACAGCACAAGCACTGTGCTGTTTAACCTGCTATAAAGAACAGGATCTCTCTTTTTTTTAAGGGTTACAGCCACTTTAAGTTACCATCCTCTGCACCCTTTCCATTTCCAGAACATCCTTTTTGTAACTGAGCACAACTGGACTGCATTTATTTTAATGGGGGGGAATAAAACAGCTTCCTGCACCATCAAATGAATACAATGTAATAAAACACTTACATTGTCAACTAATAAGGGGTAAAGTAAGCCTCAATTCAGATTCAGAATACTTTATTAATCCCAAAGGGAAGTCATGAAATATGAACAAAGCATATCCTATGGTGTGTACTTGTCTCAATTAAGAGCACTAAGTGTCATTTCTGTCTGCTGCTTCGTTCCTCTGAATCAGCGTGAAACACATCTTAGAAGTTTTCCTGACACTTAGAGAAAAATGTGACGGGGAGGGAGCTCCAGCTGATTGATGGCCGCAGCACTGTTCCTGTGTACTGTGTGGAGGGGGTGTGTCCCTTCCTTCCAATCAGCTCTCAGAGTTCTCCTCACTGAGCTCTACAGAGTATAATTTCAGCTCTCCGCACCCTTTTTTCTAACAGCTCAGGCAAGCTTTATAAATTCTGGACTTTGACAAGATTTATAAGGAGAGGACCTCAGATAAACAGGTACAACTTATGTAGGAGGATTTTTTCATCTCTGTGTATCACCTGAGGCCAGTCACTTTACAGGGTATATGTAAGGGTTTCCAACCACTTGAATGCACTCTAATAATCATATTTCCAAGCTGAAGCCCTCCTTGCCCATAATTAATTAAGTTACCATCCTCTGCACCCTTTTTAATTGGATTTCATTTTTTTTATGAAGGAGTGGGGGGATTAATACAGCTTCCTGCACTGCGAGTTGTGGGCATCCAACAGACTAACATTATATGCCATCTTACATCACTACAAAAACTTATAACAGAAAAAAATAAAAAAATAAAAAATAAATAAATATATATATAAATATATATATATATATATATATATATATATATATATATATATATATATATATATATATATATATATACTGTATATACCATGAACTACAGTATGTTGGGTTAGACAGCCGAGTGGTGGGGATATTTATACAGTCCTTTCCAGGGAAGTGCAAAGTAACTGATATGTCTACTGTGGATGGGGCAAAATACATAAGTGGTTTTGTTCAGATTTGTGTTCATGGTGTGAATTTTTTTAATGATTTGTCCTGTGTATATTGTTGTTAAACATTATCAACCAGTTTTCTGCTGGTATGATTTGATATATGTAAATAAAATAGCGGATTTTAACTGACGCATGTGCGTACTTTTTTGAGGGGTAGTACACCATTAAAGTCCCTTTACCTTTTTGTTTTCTTTATAGACAGCCATTCTCTGTCTCCTAAACTCTATGCCATGTGTGGTGCAGACATGGCATAAACTATAGAGCAGAACATTCATAATTAAAAGAGGGGCTTGTGCTCCTTCTGTTAAACAGGATCAGTATCTGCTTGTTTTTTAATTTGTGCCTATGTCACTCTTTGTTAATTGCCCTTCATATCCCTTATTTTTTTTTATTAAAACAATATACAGTAAAACTTGGAAACTTGGATTGTGAGCATAATTTGTTCCAGAAACATGCTTGTAATCCAAAGCACTTGTATATCAAAGCGAATTTCTCCATAAGAAATAATGGAAACCAAATATTTTGTTCCACAACCATTTATTCATAATTCCTTCAGTTTAAAGTCCATATAAAAAGATTATAGCAATGTGACCAGGTTGTGTAACCATAAACTGTCCATCCACAAATGGCAACCTCCACAAGGGGATTAGAAGCAAACTCCAGCAGGAGCTACAGAGTATAAAAGAGAAGAGAGGCGCCTCTAATTGTAGCAATATGGTTACATTTAATGAAGGTACAACATTTAGCAAATCACATGGTTGATAATTAAAAGAGGCACATCTAAGTATGCAGGCATCTGGGGGTAAAGCTGTCCACATGGACCATACCCCACACCGCCGGCTCTTACCGCTGTTACTCTGCAATCGTGACCGGGAAGACTACCCTGCAGTAGCGTGATTGAACCGCTCGTGGTGCGCAGCGTGGAAGGGACGACGTCGATGGCAGTGCGGAAGATGCTCTATGTGGACAGCTTTACCCCGGATGGCTGCATACTTAGATGTGCCTGTTTTAATCATCAACCATATAAGTTGCTAAATGTTGTACCTTCCTTAACCTCCCTGGCGGTTTTCCCGAGTGTGGCTCGGGGTTAAAATTCAGTACCATTAGCGGTAACCCCGAGCCACACTCGGGATCGCATTGCAGGATCCTGGTGAGGCTTTACTTACCTTGTCCCCGGGATCCTGCGATGTCACCCGCAGTGTCTGAGGGCTCTGTCCTCCTCCGAAGCCTCTCCGTGCCAGGCTCCGTTCCCTGCGAGCGGCGCGACGCACGGGGGCGGAGCCTGGCGGCAAATTCAAAAAAATGTCAAAATCATAACACATACAGTACTGTAATCTTACAGATTACAGTACTGTATGAAATGATTTCACATCCCTTTTGTCCCCAGTGCTTTGTCCCATGCCCTGCATGCAATTTTACATGATGTACACTGTTCTTTCTGCCTGGAAACTGGAGATTGTCCATAGCAACCAAAAAGTGTCCCTTTACGTCAAAAGTGGCTTTAGACCAGCTAGAAAACAGCGATAGTAAATTAGAACACTTGCAGAATTGAGCGATAGTGAATTGTGGGGAAATTTATTTTATTACTATTTTTTTTTTTTTTAATTATTTATTTTTATTTATTATATTATAATTTATGTTTTTGTGTTTCAAACTTTATCATACCCGGGATATCTACTAGACTCTGGTTTGGACAGATTTAAGTGTGTTATTGTTAAGATTTACAGACCTACAATATAAAACGCCAAATTTCCATGCAAAATAATGGTACCGCTTTCAGCACCTAAAATCCGAAGTAATCATACCGCCAGGGAGGTTAAATGTAACCATATTGCTACACTTAGCGGCACCTCTCTTCTCTTTTATACTCACTTGTGAGGTGACGGTACTTGTATATCAAGACATCGCTTGTTTATCAAGTCAAATTTTATTAAAAAATGTTGCTTGTCTTGCAAAATGCTCTCAAACCAAGTTACTCTCAAATCAACATTTTACTGTATTAATGTTTAGCTAGCTTTAGAAGCTGCAGATTGGCATTGCATGCTGATATTATAGTATATCTAAGCCCAAGAACAAAAAAATTCATATATTCAGCTTAACTGTTCTTGAATGTGGTGGCTGCTATTAGTTTTCATTTTTTAGGTTAAGAATATTTTACACAAATACAAAAAATACCTGATGATCTTGTCACTTCCGATGAGATGAACAAAAAGCACAAACAATTGACAACAAATCAACAATCAACAAATAGTTGAAGACCTGTTTTCAACCCAAACAGCAGCCTGGATGAATGCCATGGCTCCCACCTTAATCTGGCCATAGATGGAGCGATTTTCTGGCAGGAAAGAAAATCGCTAGATTCCCCCATCAACACAGTTAGTGATGATGGGGGAATCACTCCCGTGGAGCCATTGTGTTCTCCCAGTGTTGGGGGGGGGGGGGCAGGGGAAGCTGCCCCTGCTGGGAGAACACAGAGATTGAGTAATATCCACTAGCAATAATTGCATTTAAAATCCAACAGGCTGATTGTACACAAGTTAATCGATCAATTAACTTGGGTACATTCAGCCTGCCCATACATGGTTTAAATCTTGGTCGGTCCCTGCTGAACTGGCTGAGATTCAAACCGTCTATGGCCGGCTTTAGATACCATGGAGTAAGTGAGCATAACCACCCAAAGATAGGTAGATTGTTTTTTGGAGGATTATCAGATGAAAATAAAGGGGAAAAAACTAAACAGAGAAAATAAATGCAGCCACTGCATCTAAGAATTGGTAAATTGCAAAATACCATATACTTTTAGTTTTGGATTTAGATAACTTTACATAAATGAACTAAAGACACTACCGCTCAATTATGGATCCATCTAATTTTACTCTTCTTTCCCATGTTGCATGTTTTAAGCTCTCAAGTAAAATTTTGCAATTATCTACAATTAATCTTATTTGCAATATATATATATATATATATATATATACATATATATATATATATATATATATATATATATATATGTATATATATATATATATATATATATATATATAAAAGCTTCCAGACTCTTATTTGCCCATATAGCTTTATATCATCTGCAAACACAGAAACAGTAATATTTACACATTAAAGAGTAAAGCTCACAAAGCTGAATCTTGGGGTACATCAGTTGCACGTTTTGGACAATTTAGAATATAAAATAATATTTATAACAGTATCAATAACATTCCTTAAAGTACATCTAAACTCATCATGAAAATCTCATGTAGGATTTAACATGTTATTATCATTTTAAATGTGGTTTTATTTTTTTTAAACCTACTGTTTTTTAACTAAAATAATATTTGATGATTCTGTCATGAAGATCCTGATTTAGGCACTTCCTGTTCTATTTTAGGGTGACAACAGCTTTCTAACCTTGTCTCACAAAATCGCTGTGTAGAAATTTTTCTGACCTAGTCAACATTAGGTCCAGAGTGATGACATGTAGCTGTCACTGGAACATACACAGGAAGTAGTTGAAAGAGGCTGAAAGAGAATCATAGCACTGCGATGCAGAAAAAAAAAGGAAAAAAGTAAAAGAAAAAATGTGAAAACAGTATTTTATTAAAAATAATTCTTTGTAATAGACAGTGTTATAAAAACTTTTTCCTGGGGTTGGACTTTAAGAAACGAAACTTCATGCAGTTAGGGTTTAGATCTGACTTAAGCTTGTTTTGTATCTGTTTACAAGCTAAGTTTCTTTTCCCAGCAGATTTTTTATTTACACACCCCCAGTCTGTAAGGAACCACATCAGATGTTTTAAGAAAGTTGAAACATACAACATCCCCAGCCAGCCTTCTATCCAAGTTCCTACTTACTTTCACATTACAAGACGTGCATCTGGCAACATCTGTCTTTAAAACATCTATGCTATCTATCACTGGTTCCTGTTTTTGTACAAGGTATCCCTTTATAAACAGTACGTATTTTATTAAAAGGGACGTTATATCAGATTAGAAACAATGGGGCTGATTTACGAAAGCCGCGCGCCATCAGTAGAGGCGCAACGCACATTTTCATATTAACAAAATGGTGCACTGAGAACAGAGCGCGAATCCCCCATTTACTATAGCAATCTTGGCTCACGAGAGAATGCAATCTGTGCACCAATATGGACATGGCGCACGGCATCTTCAAATCAATATTGACAGAAGATGGAGGTGCCAATATTATGGGGTGATGTGAGGAAGTTTAGTAACAACTGTCCAAGTAACAAATATGCCCAAAATAGAATGAGAAAGTAACTTTTTCAGAGAAAGCCTGCTGTGCCCGCAAGTACATTTAGAACTGCATGAGATCAATGTAAGCAGTGCGCATGAGCAAGTGGCTGTTGCGCTCGTTCACATGCATTTGTTCACTGCTCGGCTAAAATCTTAGTAAATGTTAAGCAACGTACAAGCAATTACACGGGTTGAACGGGCACACATCTAAACTTGAGACATATTTTTTTTTTTTTTTTTTACGCTGGTTCACCTCTATGTATTTTTTTAAGGAGATTTGCACACAACTCATGTTAGCATGTTACGTTGCTAACATGTGACATGCACCTTGTTAAAATTATGTAAAAAGACTCTCGCTCCTCTTGCTCCTCCTAAAAGGGCATTTAACCTTCTCCCTCTAATGCATATGATTTCCTTGGGCTAGCTTTTGCTTTTAAAGGGGAACTCCACACTCCTTTCTCCAATGCTCTTGTCTCCACCCTCTAACCCCTTGGATTTCCATGGGCTAACTTTTGCTTTTAAAGGGGAACTTCACACTCCAATCTACAATGCTCTTGTCTCCTCCCTCTAACCCCTTGGATTTCCATGGGCTTACTTTTGCTTTTAAAGGGAAACTCCACACTCCATTCTCCGATACTTGTCTAGCCCCTCTAACCCCCTTGGATTTCCATGGGCTAACGTTTGCTTTTAAAGGGGAACTCCACACTTCAATCTACAATGCTATTGTCTACCCCCTCGGATTTCAATGGGCTAACTTTTGCTTTTAAAGGAGAACTCCACACTTCATTCCCCAATGCTCTTGTCTACCCCTTCTAACCTCTTGGATTTCCATGGGCTAACTTTTTACTTTTAAAGGGGAACTCCCCACTCCATTCTCCAATGCTCTTGTTTCTCCCCTCTAACCCCTTGGATTTCTATGGACTAACTTTTGCTTTTAAAGGAGA
The DNA here is from genome assembly GCF_042186555.1 of Aquarana catesbeiana. Classification (NCBI taxonomy): domain Eukaryota; kingdom Metazoa; phylum Chordata; class Amphibia; order Anura; family Ranidae; genus Aquarana; species Aquarana catesbeiana. The sequence goes on along the minus strand of NC_133328.1, from coordinate 400,808,732 downwards.
ACTTCACACTCCAATCTACAATGCTCTTGTCTACCCCCTCTAACCCCTTGGATTTCCATGGGCTTACTTTTGCTTTTAAAGGGGAACTCCACACTCCATTCTCCAATACTCGTCTAGCCCCTCTAACCCCCTTGGATTTCCATGGGCTAACTTTTGCTTTTAAAGGGGAACTCCACACTCCAATCTACAATGCTCTTGTCTACCCCTTCTAACCCCTTAGATTTCCATGGGCTAACTTTTTACTTTTAAAGGGGAACTCCCCACTCCATTCTCCAATGCTCTTGTCTCTCCCCTCTAACCCCTTGGATTTCCATGGGCTAACTTTTGCTTTTAAAGGGGAACTTCACACTCCAATCTACAATGCTCTTGTCTACCCCCTCTAACCCCCTTGGATTTCCATGGGCTAACTTTTGCTTTTAAAGGGGAACTCCACACTCCAATCTACAATGCTCTTGTCTCCCCCCTCTAACCCCTTGGATTTCCATGGGCTTACTTTTGCTTTTAAAGGGAAACTCCACACTCCATTCTCCGATACTTGTCTAGCCCCTCTAACCCCCTTGGATTTCCATGGGCTAACGTTTGCTTTTAAAGGGGAACTCCACACTTCAATCTACAATGCTCTTGTCTACCCCCTCTAACCCCTTGGATTTCCATGGGCTAACTTTTGCTTTTAAAGGGGAACTCCACACTCCATTCCCCAATGCTCTTGTCTACCCCTTCTAACCCCTTGGATTTCCATGGACTAACTTTTTACTTTTAAAGGGGAACTCCCCACTCCATTCTCCAATGCTCTTGTCTCTCCCCTCTAACCCCTTGGATTTCCATGGGCTAACTTTTGCTTTTAAAGGGGAACTTCACACTCCAATCTACAGTGCTCTTGTCTACCCGCTCTAACCCCCTTGGATTTCCATGGGCTAACTTTTGCTTTTAAAGGGGAACTCCACACTCCACTCTATTCTTCAAAGGCTGTGAGTTGCCTTCACCAATCCAAACTACACATATTTTTTTAGAGCATACAACAGGGCCAGCTAGGAAAGGGGTGAGAAGACCAATCGCCCAACCCCCTCCTGAACTATACAAGGCCACATGCACTCAAAATAGCTGGCTGCCTTTGGAGCATGTTGGGCTCAGCCCAATACCAACCACAAAGCACCTTGTACCCACTAGTTTAAAGGGGTTTTCCACTTTCCATAAAGCCCCCTGTCTGCAGCCCCCACAACCCCAGCCTAGGGTTATGTGGAAGAGGCCCTTGTCCCCCTGAATATGGGAACAAGGTGGTTGACTTTTGGGGTGCCAGAGCCCCTCCTGCCCCCAAGCATCCACCCCCTTTCATGGGCTGGCTTGCTGTGTGTTTGGCTAGGGGTTTGTTAGTGTGTGGGGGGGGCACAATATTTTTGGGGTGGTTTTTTCACATGGGGGTTCTCATTTTAAGCTTTAACAGACCCAAATAGCCTTGTATGAATTGGGTGGGCAGGCTATTTTTTGTTTTGGGTTAAAACCTTGCAGCTGCAATGTAGATTTGTAAGTTTTCTCTAAAGCCGTACATCTTTGAAGCAGCATTTTGGATACATGCTACAGATGCACCACTTTACAGGCAGAGTAAGCCCCCCAAGTTACTAGCTTTTAAGTAATTTTGCATTTTTAAAGGCACTTCTCCTTGTTTCGTTTTTGGGGTTGTCCAAATTGGTGACATCGATATATGTCCCCTCAGGGTTGGACCTGGGCCCCCATACCCATTTTAAGGCCAATAACTAGAATATAAGCCAGCCAAGTGGGGACTTGCAAAATTAGAAAGTCAGTTCCCATAGACTGCAATGGTATTTGTTGTATAACTTTTGCCCCAGGACCGGGGGTGTTTGTCACATCTGTAATTTTGTAGCATGCTGGATGATGTTCTTAATTTTGGACTGGGGGGTGGCTCACTTTGTGGGACTTAGTTTTTTTGCTGTCGATTTTGGTGTGTTAAATGCATTTGTGCTGGACTGGGCATGCTCAGTGACTTTTTTTTAGTTGTTTCATTTTGTGTGTAAATAGCACTTGGATTTTTCTGGGCATGCTCAGAGAGTGTGTTTTTTGGGTTAGTAATTTAAGGACATCCTTAACAGGTGTACCCACATTGAAGTTCTGTCTCTACACTGGGTGAACTTGCATTTTGTGTGTTTCGTGGACTGTGCATGTGTTTTCAATTGCCTCATTAGCACACAAACCTATGTTATATAAAGCTTGCAAATAGCATTCTTTACCTTGCCCTGAAAACAGGCAAGTGTGTGTGTGTGTGCATGCGCGTACATGTGTGTATGTGTGTGTGCGTGTCAAGAGAGTACATTTGGATGTCCTTAGACGTGTTTTAGAGCAAGTAGGTTTTTTTTTTTTTTTTTTTTTTTTTTAGTTCTTTTTGGGGGGGGATATTTTTGATGTTGTCAATCTGTGTTGTTTGTAGTTTGTTAGTTTCACTTTGATTTAATTGTCTGTGCTGCATTATTTTGCAAAATCTTCCTCAAGCTGTTGTGACTACTAAATGTTTAAATCCTTAAGAGACTGTTGGTTTGTGGGCGCTGTCCTTTTAACTCCTGTTAATTTCCTCTCCAAAACGGTCAGACCTTAAAACCATATTCTGTGTCTCAAATTAACATACATGTGTTTTTGGCTTTCCTTGCTCTTTTCCAAGTTCTGTTTTGTTGACCAATAAGATTTGTAGCAAATTTTTATGAGCCAGCAGGTGTTCCAAAAAGTGTAGTTGAGGTGTCTGTCGTGTGCTTCAGAAATTAAGAGAGAACAATCTCTATTGTAAACTGGAGAAGTGTGAGTTCCATCGGGAACAGGTTAAATTCCTGGGCTATGTCATTTCCACTGCTGTTTTTTTGATGGACCCAGTGAAACTTTCGGCAGTCCTACAGTGGCCTCGACCCGTGGGGTTACGTCCTCTGCAGCGTTTCCTGGGTTTTGCCAACTATTATCGGAAGTTTATTCAACGCCTTGTCACGACAATTTTCCTCCATTTCCAAGTTGGAGTTGGTTTTGGTTCCTATGATTCCTCCTGATCGTATTCTGGCTATGGTTCGCACCAGTCTTACTTCTCCTTTGGGTGACAAAATTCTTGCTGCTCGGGTCGATGCTTCTCCTGAGAAACCTTGTGACCGCTGCTTTGTCCCAGAGTGTCTATGTACTGCCGTGCTCCAGACTTACCATTCTCCCAAGGCAGCTGGCCACCCTGGTAAGAATCAACTCGTTTGGGCCATTTCCCAACAATTCTGGTGGCCTAGTCTACGTGCTGATGTAACTGCCTTCGTAACTGCCTGTTTCGTGTGTGCTCAGAGTAAGACTCCACGACAACTTCCAGGTGGGCCCTGGACCCACCTGTCTATGGATTTCATTGTGGAGTTGCCCAACTCTCAAGCCAACGCAATTATCCTTATGGTGGATGACCGGTTCTCAAAGATGTGTCATTGTATTCCACTTAAGAAGTTGCCCACTTCTAAGGAACTGGCTTCCATTTTTGCTCGTGGGATCTTTTGCTTACATGGGCTACCCAAGGTGATTGTCTCGGACAGGGGTAGTCAGTTTGTGCCCCGGTTCTGGCGAGCCTTTTGTGCACAGCTGGGAATTCAGCTTGCTTTCTCCTTTGCGTATCACCTGTAGTCTAATGGGGCCGCAGAATGAGCCAATCAGTCCTTTGAGCAATTCCTACGTTGCTATATTTCTGACCATCACAACAACTGGTCAGACCTATTACCATTGGAAGAGTTTGCTCACGACAGTGCCTTGAATTCTGCTTCCCGATTGTCTCCGTTTATGGCGAATTATGGTTTCCAACGCTCCATGTTGTCTGACTCGTTTGTTCCTCAGAGTATTCCTGCACTAGAGGAGCATCTCTGTGGTCTTCGTTCCACTTGGGCACAAGTCCAGGAGACTTTGCGTCATGCTAATGATAGGTACAGACTCCATGCTGACCGCAGACGCCTGCACCTTCCTACCAAGTTGGGGACAGGGTCTGGCTATCATCTCGCAACCTCTGACTTCGTGTTCCCTCACTGAAGTTCGCACCTTGGTTCATTGGGCCTTTCCGTATCTTTCGCAGGATTAACCCAGTGGCCTACGCGTTGGACCTTCCTCCTAGCATGTGCATCCCAAATGTGTTTCATGTCTCCTTATTGAAACCGTTGGTCTGCAACCGCTTTACCACCTCGGTGCCACGTCCTCACCCTATACAGGTTGAGAACCATGAGGAGTATGAGGTACAATCCATTGTTGACTCCGTGGGCGCATACAGTACCTGGTGCATTGGAAGGGTTGCGGTCCGGAGGAGCGCTCCTGGGTCTCATCCTCGGACATACATGCTCCTGCCCACCTCCGTGATTTCCATGGATGTTTTCCTCCGAGGGGGGGGTCGTTGAGGAGGGGAGTACTGTCAGGGCTGGCTCAGCCCTTCCTTCTCTGAGCTGTCCGCTCAGCTGTCGGCTAATTGACAGCTCTCATCTCTCTCCACAATTAACCAGCTGTTGTGGATCTGCTCGTCCATCCCGCCTACTTAAAGATCTCCAGCTCACTTCATTCCTGCCCTCGCCTTGGTCACATCACAAGAAATCATCTCCTGCATTCATGTTTAAAGACCGACTTTGCTGACATCCCTTCTGGCTCCTTATCCTGCTTGCTGTTCCTCTACTTGGATCCCTGACTTTTGGCCTGGCTGATTACCCGATCTGGCTACTGAACTCTGGCTTGGCTGATTACCCGATCTGGTTACTAAACTCCTGTTTGGCTGACTACCCGATCTGGTTACTGGACTCTGGCTATGCTTTGACTACGCTTACTATATTTACCTTTTTATTTTTATTAATAAACAAGTGTGATTTTACTGTACTTCTGTCTTGGTCTGTTCATAGTTTCTGACAGCAGCACAACCCCAAGATAAATGGCAAGCATTGTTTCTTTTCTGACATGGACTGGAGAGGGAATAGAACAGCTGTCAGGTATTTGTGTGTGTTCCCCTTTTAGAGAGAGCTAACCTGTATATTATGAAATTACTTCTGCTATGTTTTTGTGGTTTGTAATGTTTTTTTTGTTCTTTAGCGGAATAAGCACATGAGCTTTTTGCTTAAAAGTTGGACCCTGGAAAACCTGTTCAGAAGGACTGTCTGGAGTCACAGGTGTGTGCCCCAGTACCCATGTGATACCTGCAGCCCAATCACAGCTTCCTGTCAAAGAAAGCAAAGCTGTTTGTAATTCCATAAATGAGGAACATCTTTTTTAACTTTGTAATTGTCTGCTAACATCAACAAAAAACAAATATGCACAGCAGTTTTGGATGTAGCACACTACACAAACCAGCATGCACACACATATGGCTCTCCTGAGTCTATAGGTTCCCAATGACAGACATGGACCTAAATTGTCCTGTATGCCCCACATGAAGTAAAGATATTGTGGTAATTATTATTATACAGGATTTATATAGCGCCAACAGTTTGCGCAGCACTTTATAACATGGGGTAATCAGCATGTGTTGCAACAAATATGTTTGTTTCACTCCTGGACTATGAAAAAGTGATTTCCAAAACTCTAACTAGCCTGCACTAAGTTGAAGCCTATTCAGAAATGTGACTCATATCTCAATGTCATTGTACAGGAGTGGTACTGCTTACGGATCCTGTTGGAAGGAAGCCATATTCACATCCTCCACTAACCTTCATTTGTGAAAAGTGGATCTGTTGTGGCACAAGGCAAGAACTGGCATCTTGGACCTGCATAAACACCCTGGCATGTCAGAGGTGGTTTGCAAGCAGCACAGCTATTTCCCCATCCCTCTTCTCTATGTTCTGTAATTGCTTCTGTGTTTAAAAGAATAAAATAACCTGGAATGGACATCAGAGACCTTTTTCTTTCCAAAGGTGGAGGTGCCGTGTGTTGGCAAACAGCTGGGCATTTGGGGGAGCACTGTCCATCATAAATAGACACATATCCAAATAGATACAAGAGAAATACATTAAATACAATAACTGATTTCTCAAAATGTAGGCCAGTGTGGGCTCTAGCAATGAGAAGATCCTAAAGCTGACCTCTGTTGTGAGGAAAAGACAATCCTTAAATATGCTTTTTTGAAAACTAGTTCAGATGAGCATAGTCAACTAGGTTCAATAAAGACGTGTAAAAATTAAAAGCCAGAATTATTAGATTGAATCTAGCCATGCATGTATTATGTCATAAAGAAGGCGAAAGGGGGTGCCTGGTAGTTGGACCCTAACATCAACAATTTCTAGTAGGGATTATTCCAGCTAGTGACAGGCCAGGAAACCAAGGTGGTATGCACTACTGGACTAGTGTCTGGGTTGGCCGTACATTATCCAAGGTGGCAATTTAATTTCTTAGACATTTATCTTTTAACACATAGCACAAGGGTCTGCCTGATTGCAGACAATTTAAAAGTGTTTCATGAAATTCATATGCTTTTCAAAATGCCTGGAAATTGCCTTCAACAACAAAAATATGTAGGCCAAGCTTAACTGCCCAGGTCCCTTTCAGAGACCTGAGCTAAGGCAGACACTTCTCCAGAGCAGGAGGGGTGAGCCTATAGCAACTCCCCATATAGTGTGACTTCTGGGTTCCTCAGTGACACTTCACATGTGGGACTCTTTTCTACGAGATCAAAATCACTACAGCAGCCATGCCCTAAAGGGTGTGGCAATACTACATGTGAGCCCCTATTTAGAATAAATTTGACTATTTGGCATATTCTGCTGCAGCCATCTGGCGTGTCTATTGAAGCAGCTATCTTATTTAATAGCTAGTGACAGGACACAATTGTCCCAGATACTTAACATTAAAAATGCTAATTGGTGATGTGATTTCTTCTATTTATGCTCCATTGTATGTTTGTATATGTAGCTGCTTGTGTCCACCAGCAGAGGAAAGTTGGGTAGATGCCACATTTACAAATTCTGGAGGCATAAAAATGGTTTCAGCACTGTCCCTAATCTGTGATGTATGAAAAAAAGCAAAGGTTTGAAAAATGATGGTCTAGCATGTCTTGAAGGCTATCCATGTATCTGGAAAAAGGTGTGTTCTCATGTGCCTTGCATGATGGACCAAAAATATTGTTTGGAACATACAAGTGGGTCATGGCACATCTACATTCCAAATTTTGCAATTAAGATGGTCATACACTACACAATCTGATTGTGCCATCTCTGTACAACTTGACATTTAGGCTAAATAGGTAATACAAAGACGCACTTGAAGAATTACTTCTAATTGTAGTAAATCAAACAGGCTCTGGCACTAAATTGAATTTAGGTAAGATCTAACTGATTGCACAGTGTATTGTCACCTTTAACTGGGTGCCGCCCACCCACCGTCAAATGACAGCAGGGCGGGTCTCGTTCTGGGTTCCACATTTCAGTGTTACCTATCAGTGCCCATAAGTGCGGCATATTAGTGCCTCCTCATCAGTGCCACCTCATCAGTGCCCATAAGTGCCACCTCATCAATGCCCACCAGGTCAGCCTATCAGTGCCCATCAGTGCTGCCTCATCAGCGCACATCAGTGAAGGTGAAAAATTACTTAGTTACAAAATTTACTGACAGAAAAAAGTAAAAAATATTTTTTTTTCAAAATTTTTTTTCTTTTTTTTGTGTAAAAATAAAAACCCAGCAGTGATTAAATACCATCAAAGGAAAGCTCTATTTGCGTGAAAGAAAATAAATAAAAAATGTGTTTGGGGACAGTGTAGCACGACCACGCAATTGTCATTCAAAGAGCGACAGCGCTGAAAGCTGAAAAATAGCAGGAAGGGGGTGTAAGTTCCTGGTAGGCAAGTGGTTAAAGATATGAAAACATGAATTTATTGTGTTTATAAACACTTCTCTGTTCTTTGTAATGTATTGAAAGATTTGGGTAAAAATAGAATAAAAACAAAATTGAAAAGGGGTTCATTAACTGAGAACAGCTATTAATTGACTAGCAAGACACACCCAATTAGATGAAATTAACAAATTTCATTGGGCGTGCGCTGTTATCAACGAGAAAATTGTATTTACCATAGCACCAGTTGGATTTTATATTTATTATCGTGTTGCGCGTCCGCGCGCGCCAGTTCGCATGATCAATTAATGATTTTTCTGGTGCACCAATTAATGTATGAACCGGCACAGCACATTCGTCTTAGTAAATCACCCCCAAAATGCCTTAAATAGGTGCTGGGTATTTAGAAAAGCACGGGGGTTCTATTTCCCCCACCTACCCATGAAGGGTCTTATGAAACTTTGTTGGATCAAAACAAAATGATGATCTACTCTGTTAAAGAAACATAAAGATACGCTCTTTCAGAACAGTGGAACAAAGACAGTACGCAACTTTTTAAGTCACTGCCCCTAACCTAACATAGGTTTCAACATACTGTTAATAAATGTAATGATTTTTAATGGACTAAAAAAATCCCATTCTTACACATTCCCTATAAAGTAATAAAACACAAAGCATATAGGAATTGTAAGTTCCATATTTAACAGTCCATGACAATGTTCCTCTTGCTCTAGTAATGAACTTTCATGGGAATGGTCCTTTAAATCTTACTAACAGTATTTGAATAAACCATTAAAACTTTGTATCAGAAATGTATATTTAGTCGCCCTGTTGCTCATATATTTTATATTTTATGATTCTCTAACATTCTGGTGTGATAGATTGTTAGCCAGTGGCAGGACAGGAACCCTGTGACAAAATGCTAAAATATGCTTTTTCCCTACATAAGCTAAATCCATTGGTGGTTGTAATGTACCTCCTGTGCCTCTCTTCATATCCCTAAACATGAATAGCTGCCTAGGGTGAAAATTTTTCTTTAGGTAAGTGACAAACAGCGAAGATGCCAGAGGGTGGTAGGATCAGGCTTGCACATTTTAATGAACAGTGCAGGACCAGTGCAGGGTACAGACATTCTAAAATCAAACCCCACTCTGCGCTAAACCAGTGCCCTCTATCACAAATCTAAATGATCTACTAAATAAAAAATATAAATATATATAAAATAATCCCAAATATATATCACACTGCTGCAGTAAATCCCACACACAAATTATAACAATCAATGGATGACAATAACACTTAGTGAAGTGTAAAAACATAGATAGTGAGCTGCAACTAAAAATGGGAGTGTGGCTTATCTAAAGTGGGCATGGTTTAAATAAGTGTGAGTAAACCTATGTAATTTTTGTCATTTGAGTATGGTTAAACAGAACCAGGTCTTTACTAACATTACGATGGTCATGGTTTTTCTTCTGTCTAGAAAGGCTTTTTACAACTCCTCAGTCTCATTTTACAGTTTAAAAGTATGTTTCTGGTGCATAAAATGGTGAAGTATTAATATTTGAAATTAGGGGTTTTTATTAATGCTGTATATTGTTTAAAGTATTGCTAAAAAGTCAACATACAAAATGATTAAGGCCCCTTGTACACCGCTGCCTGAAAACGCTCTGTTTTCAGGTATACAAGCAATTTTTTTACTGATTTAAATGCAACCAATTGTTTTCAATGTGCCTGTATACACAGGCCCATGAACATGCTCTCCATGATCAGTAAAAAAAAAGACAGAAATCTGAGTTGCTGGTCAGTATTTTTGCATGTATACTCACAAATGCACACAAATACTCGCAAATACGCTCAAATACTCCCAAGTGACATACAGCCCATCCTCATGTTTTTTTCTGCCAGGAATGTCTGATGCTCATACATCAGTACAATGTGCAAGAGGCCTTAAAATGAAAAAAGAAAAATTTACATATAAAGGATAAAAACACAAAAAATACAGCTAAACAAAATGTAGCACTCCAAAAGAAACAGAAAAAGCTTTTACTGCCAATCTAACAATGCAGATTTCAGATTTTCAATGTTGATGTTGATATTGGCTTAGAAAAGTATCATTAAAAAAAAGTCTACATTGCTTACCATTGCTTACTTGTTTTTATTGGTGTGAATTCTGGGGCTGCTATGTTTATATTTGTTTCACCATTTAGTTGGCCATGTGCATTCTAGGTGTCAGGATACATACTCTAAGCATGTGTGTCTGCATGTATATACTGTATAGTTTTAAAGAACTGTGGGGCTGTGCCCGCACTGCATGGGTTAACTGCTTGTTTTGATCCTCCAGAAAACAGCACTCCCCCATGTCCAGCGGTGGACTGTTCCTGCCGTTCTCACGTCCAGAGCAGGTCTATGGATGTGATGGCGTCAGAAACAGTCCATGCACAAGACCGTTAGCTTGAGCGGGGGGGGGCAGAAACAACAGGGACCGGTTTTGCACTCAGAGGATCGGCAGATTAGGTAAGTATATCTCCACTCTCTTCACCCCTAGGCAAGAACGAGTTGTTAACCCATGTAGTGTGAGCACAGCCCCATGGCATGGGAAATACTAATTCCTGGAGTTCTTTTTTCAGATGATGATGATTCTGATTGATGTTGATCGTAATAAGTCATATGTGTCAGTATAGCTTAATCATTATTTATTACTGTTATAGGTGAGACGTAGTAGCATTAACACTTGTTAATATTTTAGGACATATCAGGATCTTAGATTTGACATTATGGCTATAAGGCTCCCCAACACATAACTCCGGTTTCTGCTTACACTGGATCTTCATTTTGTTTGTGTTTGTGACTTTTGACAGCTTGAGGTCCTCTTGTGTTATTAATGAGCTTGGCTCTGATCTTAGTCGCTGTTCATAGAATCTGGCTGTCTTCTGTTTGATAGCTGTTGCCTCAACATTGGTATCCAATCTGCCAAACCTATAATTTTTCTGTATAAACTGAGTAGATATACTATTAATATACAACATAGTTTAATTAGATGCAGCATATCTTTATGTTCACTCATATAATATGATATTCTTACATTTAAAAGAGCAAATCAAAATTTATTTATCAGCATTTTATGCTCTTGCCAAGCTTATATTTTTAAACATTTCCCATCAAATATTATTTTTTGCTCTTGATTCCTTCATTTTATCAACCCTTTTTTTTTAAACTAACTTCCTCTATTATATAAATAACATGTAATTAATAATTGAGAAATAATATTATCATCATGTAGGCCATTATAAAAAGAGATATCTATCAAGTGTAATGCCCAGTAGGCACAATAGAAATACAAAATATCTATAAAATGAAGAAGTTAAATAGCAATACTGAATAATATGCTAGTAACAGTAATGACCCATATTGAGACAATAGCAGATATAATGATCAATAGAATGCATTTTCTATGTAGTACTGTGAATATTCCTGTACCAGAAATATCAGCCTTTAATATAGTATCACCTAACAGTAATGCCTAATAATATAACAACAGTAGTGGTTAGGCCCAGCAAGCAATCCATAGTAATACGCCACTGGCTACAATAAATTTGAACTCCAGTCAAATATAAAAGACACAAATGAAAATTCATGCAACTCTATATACATTAATAAATTATTAAATATCGTTTTTAATGCAACTAGTGTAATTATCTGAATTTGACTCAGCATCTGCCTCTTACAATCTTTTGTACAGCAGCACTCAAGAAGAGACAGACACAGACCTGGGAGCTAATCAAATGAGTTGCATCCAATTAGTTGACAACTTGACAAAGTATAAGCTTATTGGAGGAGAGAGAAGAGAGGTAACCTCATCAGTGTGTTGCTGCCTCTTGACTGTCAAATACAGGCCTGAAGCTAGGAACTCAAGCCATTGCAATCTTTAACTGTAACAGAGCATGTAGAATCTTCCTACTGCCAGTGCTGTCTGGTATGGTTGTGTAAATCTCAGGGCTAATGTTATAAACAGTTCATATAATTTTCATGTGAAAAATTATCTACAACCCATGGATATTATTGACCTGTTCAACATATTTTGAACAGGCAAACATTAGATCTTTATTCAGACGATGCCTAAAGGTAAAGGTGAGATATTTGAATAAAAACACAAGTAAGGCTTGCCTTTTTAACCATTTATTTACCAAAAATATTAATAGATGTAACAGTGTATTATAGAAAAAGTAAGTACCCCCTTGGCATAAGACGCTTGTATTGCCCTTTTTAGCAGAAATTACTTCATGTAGGCCTCACATTCTCATCGAGGACACTGTTATATTATGCAGAACATATAGTTGACTAGATGACTGTAAGCTACCCAGGCCTTGATGCAGCAAAGCAACATCAAATCATAACATTTACCCTACCATGCTTCACAATTGTTATGAAGTTCTTCTCTTGAAATGCTGCCTTTGGTTTGGGACAAACATGTCCACTGTTATTGTGACCAAACAAATCTTTTTATTTATTTTTTTCAAATTATTTTTATTGAACTTACAATAACACAGACATCACCCACGCAAGGGGCAACCAACGCTGACCACCGGAGCCCAGTGCAGACGTCAAAAACAACACAAAAAACAACTCACAAGGTGCGTGTGTGAGGCCCACCCAGGACTTAAAATGTAAACAGAGACAAGCTGCTAAATCTATCCCAACAGGTCACCCCCACCCACCTCCTACCCTGGTGAAATGGCAGAACATAAAATATATATATATATATATATATATATATATATATATATATATATATATATATATATATACACAAAAGACATCAACCCTTATTGAGGGGCACCAGACATATTTGCTGTAGAGTCATCTTTTAGGCTCGGGTCACACCTAAACCGGCCGCAGATCGCACAGCAACGCTGTCTGTCCCTGTTCTCTGTTTCAGGGATGAATCAGGGCAGAATTTTTGCCTCAATTCGGCCCTGAAATGAAGCCAAAGACGCACAGTGCAGTGCACTCCGCAGCCACAACGGACATATGTGAACCGGCTCCATAGGGAGCCAGTTACATTATCCTGCTATGCGAATTAGATGCGGGTTTCCCCGCATCTAATTCACATAGGTGTGAACCTTGCCTAAGCCATTCGTTCCAGACTCAAACTTACTAGGGCAGCCTCTGTTAGTATCTGTCCTTATAGAGAGGTAGGATGGTAGAATTGACTAAGTTCATCCAACCCGGAACTGTAGGAGCACAAGGTTTTCTCCATGCCAGAGTCAACCTCTTCCTTGCATAAAAAAACAGAAGTCCCACCAATGTCCACTCCACCACCGTGGGGGCGAGCTCCTAAACCAAACCCAATAGACATACTTGTACAGAGAGGGGGAGGTCCCTCTCGTATACTTTTTTCGTAAAACCTGATCTACAGGTGGCCGGGCATGACCAAAAAATGTGGATAAAATCACCTTTAAAGTGAGAACATCTCCAGCAATCCGGTGGTGTATTTGGGGCCATTTTGTGCATTCTGTATGGTGTGTAGTATGCACAGTGTACAATTTTTAATTGGATAAGGCGATTTCTAAGGGAGACCAATTGTCTAAATAGGAAATCCCAAATATCCGACCAGTCATACCCGTCGAAATGTGGCATGTCTACCAACCATTTATTCCATAGGATCGATAATTCCCTGAGTGTGATTGAGCAAATGTGATTATATAAAACCGACATTTGGTTTAGTCGAGCAATCAGATCACACTGTCTCCTCTAGAACAGACATGGAAAGGCACACTGATGTGGCAGAAAATTGGCTGCCAAAGGCATGATATAAGGTCCAATATCTGAAGTAATAGGAAGGAGGGACATTAAACCTTGAATAAATGGGAGAGAATGGAAGCAATTTACCCTGGTCCACAATATTGGACAGAGCTTTTTTTTTAACTTGGTCCAGGCATATGGGTCTGGGAGAGAATATAAATGTGGTAAGGTAGGATTAACCCATAAGGGGTGTACAGGGAGTAGTATGAGGCATTGCCCCATTCAATACTCAAGCCCACTTTCCAGGCACTAAGGGTGGTAAGCATAAGAGCATTAACGAGTAAGGGGCTTTGTTACCGTGATACAGCAACAATTGTAGGGCTTCCATGGATGAAAGCACCACCGCCTCCAACACTGTCGCAGAATTAGACGTGTCAGGGCACAACCACCATTAGGTGGTAACTACTTATGAAGCTAGGAAATATTAAAACAGTCTGGCATGGCGAGGTATCCCTGTGAGGATGGTCTCATTAATGTAGAATGTTTTGTACCTGGCTGGACATGGGCCCCACAGAAATGAGGCCAACAATTGATTAAGAATGGAAAATATTTTTTTTTGTTATCCATTGGGGGGAGTTACGAAATAAGTAGGTGAATTTAGGTAGTATTTTCATCTTTACATGTTTATACGACCTATTAATGACAGTGGCAAGGTCTTCCATGCCTTAAGCCGTGCCTTTACAATAGCAAGTGTTGGCAACAGGTTCAATCCTTAACAGACCTAGAGATCACAATACCTAAATATTTAAATGTGTCCACCCACTGCAGAGGGATATCTGGCGGGGCATTCAACCTTGCCTCGGGGTCAACAGGAAGGAGCTGAGATTTTGTCCAATTCACCCAGAGGCCCATGACCTCTGAGAAGATATTGAGAATGTGAAGAGCTCCTTGTAAGGAGGGGCCAGGGTCATTAAGAAAAAGAGCAGATCGTCTGTGTACAGGACCACCCTTACCTCCAGCCACCCAATGTGAAGGCCTTTAACATCACTGGAACTGCAGAGGGCCTCTGCAATTGGTTCCATAGCATGGACGAAGAGTGCCGGGGAGAGAGGACAGCCCTGTCATGTGCCCCTACGTAGTGAAAAAGAGCCTGAGAGACAACCACCCAATTTAATAGCTCTTATATATGGTGCGCCACCATTGAATGAATATTAATGAGCAGTAGTGGAAATCCCATACTCCTCAGGATTTCAATAGTGAGGCCATCTGGGCCAGGGGCTTTCCCGCTTGTGAAGGAATTATTAATTAATTGGACCTCCTCTGGAGTAATGGGACTCACTAAGAATTCTCTCTCTGAATCAGAGAGAAAGTCCAGTGCTATCGTATCCAAGAGAGGGTACATACTAAAAGTATTGACATTTGGTGCCAAAGAAGATGTGTAGAGACTATTATAAAAGGACCAAAACTTCTGAAGTAAATCATTTAAGGACTTCACTGTGGCACCCCATTGTTTTTTATTTCCAGGACGATCATGAGTGGTTTGTTGTTCTGTTCTAATAATGCCAGGAATCTCTCAATTCTTATCACCTTGCAAAAAATGTTTGTCTATCCTGTTTCAAATCCAATCTTTTGATTTCTAACATATGTAAATGGAGATCCCTCTCAGTGACCATAAGGGCATCAAAATGAGTAGGGGTAGGATCTGTAGTGTAATCCTGGACATGGACATCCATTCTGTCCCAAAGAGAATTCACCTCAGATGACTGTTCCTTCCAGGAACTTGTAAAGGCTTTGAATGCATCCCACGTGATGGTGGGCGAAGCAGAACCTTCGTTTTGCTGCCAATAGTCCTCCAATTAAGGAGGGATTGTTTCAGATATGTCCGGGCGGGTGGGAGAGCCACTGGGTACCTAATCGCCATGAGGACGAATTGTGTGTCTGACTCACCTACAAGGTAAGCTCCAGCAGAGCATGGTACAATAGGCCGCTGGGAAGATACTTGACCTCCTTGGCATCCACCAGCAGAGCTGAGCTAGCAAACGCCAAATCAATATGAGAAGCTGTCCAGTGGGGCTTTTTTTTTAAAGTAATAGGAAACCCTTCATGCCTCAAATTACCAAACTGCCATATAGTATAATATTTATCCTTGTTGCTATTGCTCAAATACCAAAAATTGCTGTGTTTGTACCTTTTTTAAAGAATTTTCAATACAGTCACGTGACTACAATTCTCTTGTTCTCGCGAACATTAGGTAGATGGTGGGTGTATACCTTCTCTGCTACTGCACATCTTCCTGGAGTGACGTACTGACACTTGTATGTGTGGTCTCTATGGCAGCAGAATGTGAAATGTGTAAAAAAGGGAAGGCACACACTTACAGCTCTCTGTCTCTCCGGCTTGTCAAAGTGAGGCTGGGAGGATAAGAGTAGCTGTTTTGGGGATATGTACAGGAAGTCCCTGAGTTACGAACACAATAGGGACTGTAGGTTTGTTCGTAAGTCTAAGTTGTTCGTAAGTCGCAAGACTGCATTTGCAAGTGTAACTTACGGTCGGAACACTGCATTTGTAAGTGAAACGTCTGCCTGTGCATGGATGTGGGATGTTCCGGGCGCTTGTTATGTTATCTGGGGCTCTTCTGGCCATGCAGTACATGTAGTACTGCAGTATGGGATGTATCCGGAGGTATCCAGGACCAGCGTGGTGCACAAGTGGCCGGCTTTTGAGGCCGTTCGTAAGTAGGAGTCGTTCGTAACTCGAGTGTTCGTAACTCGGGGACTGCCTGTATACTGGTGAAGCTCTCTGATGAGTGAGTACCCAAATATTTCACCAGGACAGAAAAGAAGATTTGGGTCCCACAATGCTATAAGGAAGTAGGATTCAGCAAAGGTATTCCACAGTGATGTTATAGTTGTCAGGCAGAGAGAGAAAAAGGACTGGGCAAAATGAAAGGAAAAAAGGCCAGTAAGGATTAAAAATATGAAAAATGTTTCATACTATGAAAAATAAATAGCGATCCCTGCCTATGGGACCAAGGAACAAAGCAAAGAGGCAATTAAGGAGGCAGTTGAAATTTTTAATAAAAAAAAAAATTAAAAAATTGGTGATTGGTTACTTTCCTGTTAACTTTATTCAAATATCCTGGAAAATTCAGCGGTGGTCATGTGACTTGAAGAACCTATGAAAAACAAGAAGAAAGTTCCAACGGTCGCAGAACAACGACAGCAACCGAAGAACAAGTATCCCTCCTTTTATATAATACAATGATATTCCGCACTACCAAATGTGTGCGTTTTTTAACAATATGCTGCAACACTGAAGGAAATATCAGAACCCAGAAAATATAAAAAGGTGAAGGTAGTTCTGAGCTATGAACCTAAATACTGTGCGTAATAAAGTGCAAAGGTGCTCAAGGTGCTCAATAAAAGATATAGTCGAAAGAGGCAATGTTCAAAGGTCAAAATACAACCAATCCTAGGCAGTATTAAAAACATATCGCATGCCCTGCGATTTCTTCGGATAAAACAATAAAAGTGTATCAATAAGACAATAAAAGTATATCAAACACTCAAATGATTCTTCATAGAGCAGTGATAGAAAGTATATCCATATGGTGTCCAAATGAAGTGAAAAAATAGTGCTCAAAAGAAGGTGCACTAAAATTGCAATAAATCTTGAAGGAATAGGTAAAATCCTAAACGGCAGATAAAAGAATACAAATAACTTTCCTTCATTCTTATAGGTGAAAACAAAAAAGATAAGTAGTGTCCATATAAGGTGCAAAGTAGGTAAGTGGCTGTATATTTAGCAGTGTCAGCATAAAATGACAAAGTGCTGGTGCTGGTGACAATCCTCTGGCATAAAGTGCTGATGATAGGTGACTTCCTGGTTCCTGTGCAGAGTAATGTATAGATGTACCCTTACCTTACCGCTGTAAGGTAACAGCATGTGGGTATATAGTGGCGACGGAAAGTATTCAGACCCCCTTAAATTTTTCACTCTTTGTTATATTGCAGCCATTTGCTAAAATCATTTAAGTTCATTTGTTTTCCTCATTAATGTACACACAGCACCCCATATTGACAGAAAAACACAGAATTGTTGATATTTTTGCAGATTTATTAACCACTTGACAATTGGGCACTTAAACCCCCCTCCTGCCCAGACCAATTTTCAGCTTTCAGCGTTGTCACATTTTGAATGAAAATTACTCAGTCATGTAATACTGTACCCAAATGAATTTGTCCTTTTTTTCATACAAATAGAGCTTTCTTTTGGTGGTATTTGATCACCTCTGGGTTTTTTATTTTTTGCGCTATAAATGAAAAAAGACCGAAAATTTAGAAAAAAAACGCATTTTTCTTAGTTTATATGATAAATTTTGCAAATTATTCATTTTTCTTCAGAAATTTTGGCCACAATTTATACTGCTACATATCTTTGGTAAAAATAACCCAAATTAGTGGATATTATTTGGTCTGTGTGAAAGTTAGAGAGTCTACAAGCTGTGGTGCAAATCATAAAAAATTAATCACACCTGATGTACTGGTGGCCTATCTCATTTCTTGCGACCCGAACAAGCAGAAAAGTACAAATACCCCCAAAATACCCCTTTTTTTGAAAGTAGACATTCCAAGGTATTTAGTAAGATGCATT
Source organism: Aquarana catesbeiana (assembly GCF_042186555.1). Classification (NCBI taxonomy): domain Eukaryota; kingdom Metazoa; phylum Chordata; class Amphibia; order Anura; family Ranidae; genus Aquarana; species Aquarana catesbeiana. The sequence goes on along the minus strand of NC_133328.1, from coordinate 400,790,539 downwards.
GTGAGGTTTTTGATGTTGTCATTTTTTTCCCACAATTCTTTGCAAAATGAAGATTTTTTTTTTCCACAAAATTGTCATCGTAATAGGTTATTTCTCTCACAAGGCATGTGTATACCACAAATGATGCCCCAAAATACATTCTGCTACTCCTCCTGAGTATAGCGATACCACATGTGTGAGACTTTTACACAGCCTGGCCACATACAGAGGCCCAACATTGAAATAGCACCATCAGGCGTTTTAGGAGCATAAATTACACATCTCATTTCTCAACCACCTATTACACTTTTGAAGGCCCTGGAGCACCAGGACAATGGAAACGCCCACAAAGTGACCCCATTTTGGAAAGCTAACACCCCAACATATAATCTATGAGGCATAATGAGTCTTTTGAATGGTTCATTTTTTTCCAAAAGTTTTTGGAAAATGTGGAAAAAAAATGAAAACGCATTTTTTTAACGCAAAGTTGTGCATTTATAAGATATTTCCAACACATAGCATGTACATAGCAAAAATCACACCCCAAAATACATTCTGCTACTCCTCCTGAGTATGGCGATACCAAATGTGTGAGACTTTTACACAGCCTGGCCACATACAGAGGCCCAATATTGAAATAGCACCATCAGGCGTTTTAGGAGCATAAATTACACATCTCATTTCTCAACCACCTATTACACTTTTGAAGGCCCTGGAGCACCAGGACAATGGAAATGCCCACAAAGTGACCCCATTTTGGAAAGCTAACACTCCAACATATAATCTATGAGGCATAATGAGTCTTTTGAATGGTTCATTTTTTTCCAAAAGTTTTTGGAAAATGTGGAAAAAAAATGAAAATGCTTTTTTTTTTTTACGCAATGTTGTGCATTTATAAAATATTTCCAACACATAGCATGTACATAGCAAAAATGACACCCCAAAATACATTCTGCTACTCCTCCTGAGTATGGCGATACCAAATGTGTGAGACTTTTACACAGCCTGGCCACATACAGAGGCCCAATATTGAAATAGCACCATCAGGCGTTCTAGGAGCATAAATTACACATCTCATTTCTCAACCACCTATTACACTTTTGAAGGCCCTGGAGCACCAGGACAATGGAAACGCCCACAAAGTGACCCCAATTTGGAAAGCTAACACCCCAACATATAATCTATGAGGCATAATGAGTCTTTTGAATGGTTCATTTTTTTCCAAAAGTTTTTGGAAAATGTGGAAAAAAAATTAAAACGCATTTTTTTTACTCAAAGTTGTGCATTTATAAGATATTTCCAACACATAGCATGTACATACCAAAAATGACATCCCAAAATATATTCTGCTACTCCTCCTGAGTACGGCGATACCACATGTGTGAGACTTTTACACAGCCTGGCCACATACAGAGGCCCAACATGCAAGGAACACCATCAGGTGTTCTAGGGACACATAGCATTCACATACCAAGAATTACACCCCAAAATACATTATGCTGAGCAAAGAGTAAACAAAAGATTACCTGTGGTTGTAGTAGCGCAGTTGTACACAGGAAGATAGCACTGGTCCAGGCAGCAGGCAGGGACTTGGTCAGCAAAAGCGAATGCAATTTTCCAGGCAACAGGCAGGAATACTGTCCATAGTCAGTACAGGCAGCAGACAGGGATACTGTCCATATACAGTCCAGGGTCAGTGCAGGCAGAGATTGTCAGAAGTGCCAATATATTGGTCCTGGTAGTAGGCAGGTCCATGTGGTGTGGTCAGTTCATGCGACAGGCAGAGGCATGATGGCATAGGTCCTACAGGCAGCAGGCAGAAGTAGGGCCTCGTTCAGGACAGAATGGGGACAGGGGTAGAGGCTTCTCCCACCCAAATCTCTTTGAAGCCTCTGAGTCTCCAGACCCTAATCTAGGAATGAGAAAACAAATGAAATTGTTTTCTTTATCCAGAAAAACAATTCTGGAGCCCCTCACATGTGTGAGACTCCTGTGTTCTGAATCCCACTAGTCCACTGGCAGGATACAAGATCAGTCCAAGAGGCAGGCAAGAGGCATGGTCAAACAGTCCAGGGTCGGTTCCAGATCAGGCAGATGTATGTACAGAATCGGTAGGCAGAAGCGTGGTCGAATAACAGTCCAAGGTCAGTTCCAGATCAGGCAGAGATATAAACAGAATCGGTAGGCAGAAGCATGGTCAAATAACAGTCCAGGGTCAGTTCCAAATCAGGCAGAGATATAAACAGAATCGGTAGGCAGAAGCATGGTCAAATAACAAGCCAGGGTCAGTTACAGAGCAAGCAGAGGCATAAGGGGTGTGAAGGTAAATGGCAGGAAGTGAGGGTTATGTTTACCATACTTCACTAATAATTTAGTGAAGTATGGTAACGGCAGAAACAGTCAACTATGCAGAGGCCTGGTTGGGAAGGACATTGGGGACAATGATAAGTGGTGTCTCTTCTCACCCCTCGTTTGGAGCACACCCGGCATTTTTTCTGACGTTTTTGGCCTGTTGGTCTGGGAGGGATTTTATCGGGAAAGTGGCGTTCAGAGAGTCTGCTCATTACATCGGATCTAATGTTTTCTGGTGGGCCGTTCGGGTATATAAGGGCAGTGGTGATTTCCTCCTGGTAGCCAAGGAAGGGCTTGGGTCTGTCAGTGGAGTTGCGTTAAATTACATAGGTGATGTATATGGCCAAATTAAATAAATAAATCAAAACTTTTTTATACCACTGGTATGTTCTTCTAGTGGAAAGGTAGGGTTCGGGCATCTGGTCGTTGAAGTCGACACCCCCCATATACATGTTGTATTCATGGATACATGTTGGCTTTTGAATTGGGCCATTCCTCCTGGTGATCTCAACAAATGTATTGTTGTGGATCGAAGAAAGCATGTAGACATCCCTTCTGTCCCTCCACTTCACAGCCAGAATTCCCTCATTCTGTAAGCTTGCCGCCTCCCCTCTTCTTAACTTCTTGTTGGCAAGGCTTTGAGGAAAGCCCTTCCGAATCGTCCTTACGGTGCCTCATGCTGGAGTCTTCTTTCTGTGAAGGTTTCGGAACAGGGGCAAACTAGAATAAAAATTGTCCACATACAGATGGTAGCCTTTCTCCAAGAGTGGGTTTATGAGTTCCCACTCGATCCAATGTATTCTGGGCAATTAGGGGGATGTAGCTGGGTGTCCTTCCCTTCGTATACCATGAATGCATAGGTATACCCTGTAGCGGGTAACCCACTTGATCCTCAACTTAACACTGCATACATTGCAGTGATCCCCAAACCGGATAAGAACCCGGAAGATGTAGGGAATTATCGCCCTATATCTCTCATTAATTGTGATGTCAAAATTCTGACCAAGATTCTTGCTAATCGCATGGCTTCCTTCATCAGAATGTATATAGACAAGGATCAAGTGGGTTTCATCCCGTGCAGACAAGACCCAGATCAAATCAGACGGGCCATAGACTTGATCTCCATTCTCCAAACTAACTGGGTGGGAGGTCCCAAACAAAGGGGCACGATCCTATCGTTAGACCTACAAAAGGCCTTTGATTCCGTCTCCTGGCCATATATCTTTGACATGTTGGAAAAATGGGGCTTTGGACAAAGATTTCTCGGACTGATACAAGCGTTATACTCCAACCCCAGTGCCTCTATCCACCTACAAGGATACTTCTCCAAACCCATCATGATTAAAAAAGAAACCAGACAAGGATGCCCCCTCTCGCCCATCATCTTTGCAATGGCCATCAAAATGATTGCTATTGCAATCTGAAATAACCCTAACATTCAGGGAGTATCATGCGGCACCCAAACTCACAAATGCGGGCTATAGGCGGACGACGTTCTGCTCTTCCTCACCTCCCCTGTCACCTCCCTCCCCAATCTATGTAAAACCTTAGAGGCCTTTGCCAAACTATTTGGGTTGGAAGTTAATTTTTCAAAATCACGAGCCCTCAATATATCACTCCCACCAGACACTGTTAATCTCCTACAACAAAACTTCCCTTTCAAATGGTGTGACTCCTCCATCAAATACTTAGGTATTAACTTAACAGCTAAAACCGAACTTCTATATGGGCATAACTATCCTCCTATGTATCGCAAACTGGAAACAGATTTAAACACCTGGTCCCATCATAGTATTTCCTGGGTAGGGAGGGTGAACTCCGTCAAAATGACATTATTACCCATCCGGAAGGACCATATTAGATCTTTCCAAAGCAAACTGATAAAGTTCATCTGGGGCAAGGCGGGGTACAGAATTCCTCAAAGAACCCTTTATCTACAAAGGAAGAGGGGTGGACTAGGTTTGCCTCACCTCTACAAATACTACCAAGCTGCCAGACTGGCCCAAATGTCAGCAGTATACTTTACCTCAGAGAAACCTGACTGGGTCGCTATAGAAAAACGAGCAGTTCCTAACTTCACGTTAGACTTTCTCCTATGGCTACCCCCAAAAAACAGACCTTCTATAATGGCCCCGACACTTTCACACTCCTTTAC